>NW_008327368.1:244244-280551 GCF_000622305.1 Nannospalax galili
TTTCATAATGAAGTTGCAGAAAGCACATCTTAAATTATATAGTAAAAGGATATTTTTAAAGACTGTTAATAAGTAAAAATATATCATCTACCTAATCTCAACTCTAATTCACAATAAAAACTATCTAAAAATTAAGAATAGATAAAAAAAAAACTTCCTGAATTTAGTAAAAGGCACCTATGAAAAAACACAAGTTGGACTGGAGAATGTCTCAGTGGTTAAGAGTAGTGACTGTTCTTGCAGAGGACCTGGGTTCAGTTCCAGGCACACACATGATGGCTAAAAACCATCCCTAACTCCAGTTCCAGGGGATCTGATGCCCTTTTTTGACCTCCATGGGCATTGCATAATACAGGTGAACTTACGCCTATGTAGGTAATATGTTCATACACATAAAATAAAAATAATAAGTAAAATATTTAAAAAGGAAAAAGGCACAAGTGGCATTACATTTAATTGGAGAAAAACCGAATCCTCTCTTGCAAAAAACAGGATAATGTATCAGTTCTCACCCTGTACCCCCAGTACTCCAGGATGGAATTGGTGCCGTGAGATAAGAAAAACAAATACAAGGCACACGTGTAAGAAGTAAAGCTGTCTTGTTTTATAAACAGCTATTCATATATAAAGTTCTTAGGTATCTATGTTGTTATATATAAAACAACAAAATAATTTTAATAGAAAACTTATAAGGAATACAATGTAAGGCTGCACAAATAAATATATTTAAGGAATGTTCATGACAATTTTACTAATAATGACACAAAATTGAAAGCTACTCAAGCAGCTTAAGGACAAATATGGTATATTTATTCAATGTAAGACCACTCAGCAACCGAGTGTGGGGGCACACACTTTTAATCCCAGCACTTGGGAGGCAGAGGCAGGCAGAGTTCTATGAGTTTAAGGCCAGCCTGGTCTACATAGTGAGTTCCAAGCCAGGCCCACTACAGGGAGACCCTGTCTCAAACAACAACAACAACAACAACAATAACAAACAACAAACTACTTAGCAATAAAACATAAATTAAAGGAACATACAATAACATGAATGAATTTGAAAAATAAGCAAGGTAGAAAGTATATGTAGTATATGACTATTTGTCTAAAATTATAGTTCTAGAAAAGCTTATAAATAAAGAAGAAAACAGAAGACTAGTTGTCACTGGGGACAAAAGGTATAGACTTGGAGAATAGAGTTCTTGTCTGTGATTCCTTCAGTCTCTGCTTTAATTAAGGGCATACAGATATTTGCATCTATACTAGTTAATTGAAGTGTCCGTCTAACATCTATACATTTTATTGTATGAAGATTATATGTCAATCCAAATAAAAATGAAAAGAAGAAATGGGAAAAAGGAAGGGAGAGATGGGGGAATATTATATATAAAGAGAGAGATGGAGAGGGGGAGGTAAAATAATGTTCCCATTAATTTGGGGGGGATCTGAGGGAACCACCAAGAAAAAAGGAGATCAGGCCTGAAAGGTTCGCACCCGTTCAGAATTCTGCAGTTCTTTAATGAAGCCAAGCAAAATCTTGATACAAAAATAAAGCATATTTTAGAGATGCGAGAAGGAAAAGATGAGCTCTGATCTTTGACTTCTGCTCTATCAGTTTTAAATAGCAGTTAGAATTCTGAAAGTTCATTCTCAGGGATTATTTGTATAGTTCTCTTGTTCAGTCCCTTTAACGTGGAGTATAAAAGTTGTTCCAAATTGCCTACTGTATTTCTGCCAGACTTTCATGTGAAGAATTGGGTGGCAGGTGTTTCATTCTGTAGTCATTCTTAGAAGGGTTTGTTCCCATGTTTGAATGGAGTCACTTGTGCACTGCCCCCTCCCCCAAATTTTCACTGCAGCCTTGCCTGAAATCTGTTCTTCTAAAGTACAGTGGAATGTTAACCCGTTTATAATTGCAGACATCCTTCATTTCTCTCTGTGTAGCTTTGCTGTGCCAAGCACATCAGAGCTAAATTCTTGGCAACCGATTTTTTGCTTGTAATAGTAGAGAGTAGATCTTACTATGCCCTGCAATGTGTGTACTGAAGGGAGAAGAAGAAAAGTCTCACATAAGTGGAGGAGGAGCCTCTCAGGAACAAGAACTGACATAAAGTAAACTCCAACAACAGCTAAATCGAGGCACCTCCAGACTGTGGCGACAAAATCTGTAACACTACCTCGGGCTCAGGAAACAGCCAAAACCCATTGCAAAATAGGTTAAATCATACTCTGCCACATAATTCTCATAACTGCTCAACTGGATAGTCATTTTTATTTCCTTTTGTTTCAAATGGTAAAATTTATTCTTAGAGACAGTGGCAAATAACTTGGCTAAGATAAGAAATCTAACTTTTCTAACTGGGATTAGAATTTTTCTGTATCTATGTCTATATCCTACTGGGGTTTTTTGTTTGTTTGTTGGTTTGCAGCTGAGATTGTTTTAACATTGTGCTTCAAAGATCTAGCAGTGCCTAACCCTGAATGGATTCTGGATAAATATGGGTTGAATGAAAAATCCTGCAGAAAAATAAGCTCTTTTGAGAAATAGTTGAAACCTTCTAGGGCAAAACCCAGTCTAATGCATATGTGTAGAAGCATTTCAATGTGTTAGAACCATAGAAAACAAGGAAAAATGAAATCTAATCAAGCAACTATAAATATATACATATATATAATATGGTAATAAGCAGACACATAGATTTTCAAGTATTGAAAGATCTCCTAACATTAATAAATCACTCTCTGCCATGGTTAGCAATTTCAGTGAGTCACTAGACCTTAATTCATACCAGCTCAGATATTTCAGAGTATTTCATTAATCATGAAAAATATGTTATATAATTTTTGTGAAGTACTTTTGACCTTCAAATTGTACTAAGACACCAATCACTATCTATTCTGATAGAGTGCAACAGCTGAATGACTGGCAGTTATAGCTCAGTTGAATTAGACAAGCTAACCCATACAGGATTGGTGTTATTTGGGTTATTGTTTTAATTTGTTTGCTTGTTTTGTTTCGATTTATTTTACGTTAGACTAGTGATCATCAGCTTCCAGTGAATTCCTTCACATATTGTGGAAACTTGTGCATGCATTATATTTTATATGTGAGTGACTATCATAATTTCATAAAATTAGTAATAAATTTATGATTCGAAGTATTAAACATTATTTTAGGCCTTAGTGTATATGGGCAGTCCTTAGAAGCTTCCGGTAATGGTTACTTATCTCACTACTATAACAAAGTTCCAGGCTACAAGCAAGTTAAGGAAGGAAAGATTTATGTTGCCTCACAGTTTGAGAATGCAATCAATCATGGCTGGTGTGTTGTTTACTTTTCTATTGCTGTGATAGAACACCATGACCATGACTAACAGTGACTTATGGAAGAAAGAGCTTATTTTGGCTTTCAGTTCCAGAGGAATCAGAGTCCTTGATGGCAGGAAGGCATGGCAGCAAGCAGCAGGCATGGTGGCAAGAACAGGGGGCTGAGACCTCACATCTCAGACACACAGGACTAGAAGTGGGTGGAGATACAAAGTGTCAAAGCCACCCCCAGTGACATACTTCTTTCAGTGAGGCTACCTCCTAAACAAATATTCCATGGCTTCCCCAAGCAGCACGACCAGCTAGGGATCAAGTATTCAAATACCTGAGCTTATAGGGGATAGGAGGCTAGTTCTCATTCAAACCACCACAGCAAGGAAGGTGTGATGACAACAGCGGGACTCAGCTATGGTGGGAAGCATGTGAGGCAGCTGGTCTCATTGCATTCATCATCAGGAAACAGAAAGGAATGCTGATGCTCATCAGTCCTCCTTGTTCCTTTCCAATCAAGGGCCAGTGTCTCTTGTTTGCTCACCTCTGCCCAAAGGCCTCCACCTCAGAGCCTCACTCCATCTTTTAAGCTGCCTTAAACTAGGTTCTTGAGCCCAGTGACACCTCCCACTTGCAGATTTTGGATGCAGTATAACTGCCTTGAACTGCCCTGCCTTGCCCACTGTGATAGACTATACCCTAAAACTGTTATCCAAAATAAAACCTTCCTTCCTAAAGTTGACTATTGTCATAATTTCATCATAGAAATAAGCAAAATAAAAGTATACTGTTACTGAGTGCTGAGGCCATTGATGTGACTGCCTGACCGTATGGTTTATAGGCCTTCTGAACTGGCTAGCTGGAGGAAGTTGGAAGAGTTTGGATCTGTGGACTAGAGAAGACCTAGAATGCTGCAAGTAGTTCTTAATGAGCAAGTTGTAGTCTCAGAGGAGACGCTGGCCTTTTAAACAGTGTTCAAACTATTAAGACTATGGGGAATTTTGAAGTCAGAATTAATGCATGTTGTATTATGAAATGGCCATGAACCTATGTGGACAGAATGGAATGCTACACCTAAAAGTGAAGCATTTACATGTCCAAATTGACAACAAATGGATTTGTGATGGTTAATCTTCATTATGACCTGGATTGGATTTGGAATCACAGCGGTGTTTCTGTAGGGTGTTTCTATAGATATTTAACTGAAGAAGGAAGGCTCATCCTGAATGTGGACATTGTCATCTTATGGAATGGGTTCCCCAAGCAAATATAAAAGAAAAACTTAGGGTGCCAACCTAGCACCAGCATTCAGTACTCTCTGTTTCTGACTGAAGATACAACGTGACCAGCCCCCTCACACCCCTGTCACCATGTGTTCCCACCATACTAGACTGTATCTCCTCTTAAATCATGGCCAAAAATGAATCCTTCTTCCCTTAGGTTGTTTCTGTCAGGTACCTTCTCAAAATGATGGGGAAAAAATAGTACATTCACTCTTTCTAGTTTTAGTTCCTTCCTCAAATTGCACTCTAATATGAATAGTATCTACTGTGTCAGAAGTGCCAAGCAGTGAGAGGAACATAAATGACCACCTGAGAGGTCACGGTCTCTTACTGAAGCACTCATGTCTTTGTAAGCTCTCTCATCTGATCATATGAGGTTAGTGTGGGCTAACGTAAAGCCAGTATTTTGCAATCTAGTAATTGTCAATAGAGTGTAAGAATTTGACGCTGTACTTTAATCAGCAAGGCTTTGAAATGTGACCAAGGAATTACCCACCTTTCCTTTTCATGGATCTGTTTCCCTAGAGATGCTATTTGTCAAGAGTTCAAAAAGAGAGTCCTGTGATACTTTTTGACAGTAAGCCCCACCCAATGGCTTTTAATAATTTCAACGTATGAAAATTAGTAGGCATGATTCTAATTATATGACATTACAGAAAAGAAAAAGCAAGCTGTGGAAATAGTAAGATCTTGGTGATCAGTGGTCAGCTATAAAAGCAGACATATAGGCAGAGAACAGAGGACTTTTAGGACAGAAATTATCCTCTATGATATCTTACATGGTAGCTACCTTACAGTGTATATTTATCAAAAATCATAGAATATACAACACCAGTAGTAAAACTAATATAAACTATGGCATCTTATCAATTATAATAAATAATACACTGCATATTTACTTGTGCACTCTGATGTATGATCTAAACTGTACCCAACTCGATTGTGCTACAAAACTAAAACATTTCAAATTTTTATGCTTTTAAAGATTTATTTCTATTTATATGTACAAGTGTGTCTATGCATGCAAATGCCATGTATGTGCAGTGCCTTTAGAGGCCACAAGAGGGCAAAGAACCTCCTAGAACCAGCTTTACAGTTGGTTGTAAGCCACTCAAAGTGAGTGCTAGGAACCAAATTCCAGTCTTCTTGAAGAACAGCAAACGCTCTTACCGCTGAGTCATTTCTCCAGCCTCTAAAAGGACAGTTTAAAAAGCCAGCTTTAGCTGGGGGCGCACCTTAGTGGCACACAACTTGTCTAGCATGAGGCCCTTGTTTCAATTGCCAGTTCTTTCCAAACAAAGAAAAAAAATGGGGCCAGAAAGATGGCTTCACAGGCAAGGACACTTGCAGCACAAACCTGGCGACCAGAGTTTGATTGCTGGGGTGCACATAAACCAAGACCAAAAGAACCAACTTTACAAAGTTGTTCTCAAACCTCCATGTGCACACCATGACCTACTCCCTCCTCCACACACATCAGACACCCCATATACACACATTACACACACACACACACACACACACACACACACACACAAATAAGTAAATATACAAATTCTGCTTTTTAAAATATGGTTAAATGGGAAACTAGTAGTATATTATGGTGAACTAGGCTGCTTTGTAATGAAATCCAATGTAAACTGATAATGATACATGTTTAAAATACTACAGCCTTAAAGGCAACAGAGGCCTTCCTTGTCTCTTAGTTAGGTGTTAAGATGAAAGAAGTGCCTTAAGAAAGCAAATCTTGTTTTACTAAGTCCATTTATAATATATGGAAGGAAAATACAGAACCAGGGAACAAAGCTACAGGCAGGGAACATTTTACCAGAGAGTATCCATAAAAGGACTCCAACCTGGCCAATGAACCTGAAAAATCACATTTGAGGATCAATCGCTAAAGAAGATCAAAGAAGTAGATCTAAGCCTTCTCCATCCCTTCCCTGTACAGCTCTACTCCTTACTGCTGGCCAACACCCTGTGATTACATCATAATTTCCCAAGAAGCTACTCAGAGTGAATGAATTCATATATAGATTCTCCTTGAGAGGCAAGACCAGCTAGATGAGGGAACTTACTAGCTTAATTTCTTTCACTTATTGCCATTCAGGTTTATTTTCCAGTTTCCTAGGAGCTGCTTATTCTTTGTATATTCAAACCCAACATGGCACCTGAGCATGGAGGACACACAACCAATATTTTTGCATTTTAAAAATATGTCCTTGATTATGAATATTCTGAGCTACTTTAAAGCAGTGATTCCTAAAATGTCTCAGACTATAGCAGCATCAATATCACCTGATGATTTGTTAGAAAAATAGATAATTGGGCCCCACCTAACACCTACTGAATCAGAAATTCTGAAGCCGGCTCAGAAACTGAGCTTTCAGATTTAGGGAGACGGCGCAGCTGGTAAAGTGCTTGTCATGCAAGCATGAAGACTTGAGTTTAATCCCTAACACCCACATAAAATCCAGATGTGGGGGCTGGAGGGCTGGCTCCTCAGTTAAGAGCACCCAACAAGGAAGCTAACAATCATCTGTAACTCCAGTTTCAGGGAATCTGATGCCCTTTTCTGACTTCCGTGGGCATTGCACTACACTGGTGCATCTACCTACATGCAAACAACAGACCAAGTGCCTAAATCAAAAAAAAAAAAAAAACAAAAAAAAAACCAGGGAATCATATTAGTCCAACAACCTACTGACAAATTATACATACAACTAGCTCAAGGAACATAATATATGCCTAGTAAAGGATTATCTGAGAACATTGGGGTTTTTCCCAAGTTTTATGTACATAGTGCATGGTAATTAAAAGTACCAGACTGGTGAAACTAACCTTCTTGGATGTTTATCAGTCATACTTTGAGGCCTATACTAATCTGGTCAGAGGGACTTAAAGGGTAATTTTTGCTCCTTGCCCTCCAAGGCCAACTAAATTCCAGGGGACTATGGAACATCTCTCTAAATGTCCTATAACCGTGGTGAGTCATCTGTCCTCTTGTTCAGGGAGGCCATGGAGACTCCACCAGATGGACTGGAACCAGTGTCCAGTCTACAAAGAGGAGGGTCAACACAAAGGGAACATTTTCTCCATGCTTCCAACTGAAGCTAGGCATGGTCAAGCAGGACCTTTGACTCATCTTTACATATATGGAACTAGTAAAAGAAAGGAGCCAGGGCTCCTCCCAAGCCCAAGTGACCCCTGAGGAACAGACCCTTAAACAAAATTAAGAATAAAAATAAATTGGTTTATTTGGGCCCACTCTATGGTCTTAAACACTCAAAAGGAAAGTATAACCAAAGATTAAAGTGATCAGTATAATTCTTTAAGAGTCCATGTGTACAGATAAAGGCTACATAACAAGAAACAATGCTGGACAGGAGATACCTTCCTTTGCGTTGTTGGCCAGGGTGGCCCAAGATACTCCCAGACAGTAACCTAGCATAGAACTGGGAAAATGAACAGCAGACCCCAATCTTATCTAAAGGAATGCTGGCAAATGATTGCTGCTAGATGAGGAAAAGATGATAATCCTAAAGCAAAAAAATCTAGATAGGCTGACTAGACTCAGTGGATGGACTAGGACCAGGGAACAGCTGGGGACACTGACAACACAGTGGACAGTAACAGGGATGACAAAGTGTATGGGATCCAGTGAGGGGGGGAAGGCTATGGGAGGGTGCCATTTGGGATGTGGGTATAAATATGAATAAGATTGTTTGGGATGTTCTGTATGAAATACACACACCAAAAAAATCAATGAATAAAAAAAGAGTTATATTTCAGGAAGAAGCATAAAAATTTGCTTCATGGTAATTAGTAGATATGAAAAACATTACCATTGAAATCTACCTGATTATTTTATATCCATGTTCAGGTGCCAAAGATCTCAAAAAGTAACCTACTGTGACAAGTAATAATCAGGTATATAAAGATTAGAGACTCATATGCAAACATCTAAGTGTTAGTTGCATTAAAAATGAGGTTTCTTATGAAACGGTGTATTTTAAAATGAAATGAAGATCTTTTTTAAAGGTTAAAACCTCATTCAATTTTATGTCGTATAGGGTTTATACTGAGTACAATAATGCATAACTGTATTAATTCAACACTGTGAACCTAAAAACTTACAGCTAATTTTGAAAGAGGTGCATCTTTGCTCTGGAAGCTGTTATTGACTATGTCAATGCTGTTGTAATGAAATGCTTCTACTAATTATGTGGATATTAAATAAATTTTTAAAAAACACGCCAATAAATGACTCAATGGTACAATTCAAGAATCTGTCAAAGAAGAACAAACCAAACACAAACCCAACATAAGAGAAGAAATAATAAAAATTAAACCAGATATAAATGGAATAGAAATGAAGGAAACAATACCAAGCATCAATGAATCTAAGAGCTGATTCTTTGAAAAGATAAACAAGATAGACAGACTCCTAGCCCAGTTAACAGAAGAAGGAGTAAATCCAAACCAACAATCAGAGATGAAAGAGGAAACATCACAACAGACACCAATTTATAAGGGTCTACTTTAAAACCTATTTTCTAATAAATTAAAATTTTTTAAATCTAAAAGAAATGAAAAAATTTCTAAATTAATGAAACCACCAAAACTAAACCAAGAAGCATAAGTAGATCCACAACAAATAAGGAAATCAAAACATTAATATAAAACCTCCAAACTAAAAAAAACAAAGTCCAGGTAGATTCAGAGCAGAATTTTACTAGACCTTCAAAAATCTACAACCAATACTACTTAAATTGTTTGAATATTTAGAAACAGAGACAGAACTCCCAAACTCCTTCTAGGACATCAGTATTAGTCTAATACCAAAATCATTGGAAGAAAACAAAATGAAGAAAACTATAAAGCTATATCCTTAGTGAACAGAGATGCAAAAATTCTCAAAAATACTCTCAAAACACATACAAACACACATCAAAATGGTCACCAACCATGGTCAAGTAGGTTTTATTCCAGAGATGCAGGGACGGTTCAATATACTGAAGTCAATAAATATAATAAATCATATAAATGGAATGGACTTGAAGATAAAATTACATGATCATCTCAACAGATACAGAAAAGGCTTTGACAAAATGCAAGCAGAATTTATGTTAAAAATGTTAGAGAGAGGGAATATTTGTCAAATTATGTAAAGCTATATAAAATACACCTATAGCCAGCATCATTCTAAATAGAGAAAAACTGGAGGTTCAGGATCCAGACAAGTCCAATCATTATCCCCACTCATTTTCAATGTAGTGCTCAAAAATCTTTCTAGAGCAATAAAAAAGAGGCAATTAAAGGATACTAACTGAGAAAAAGGGATCAAATTACCCCTATTTGCAGCTGATATAATATCATACATAAGAGATTCCAAAAAGTCCACCTGAAATCTGAAAATGGGTGACACTTTCAGCAAAGTGTCATATTATGTAAATAAATTTACAAAAATCAATAGCTTTTCTATGGACCAATAAAAAAACAATCAGAGAAAGAATTGGTGAAAACACTCCCATTCAAAATAGCCTCAAATAAATAAATTCAAAGACAAAAATAAATAAATAAATAAATAAATAAATCATCTAGGGATAGCCCTAACCAACGCCATTAAAGATCTCTTCAATGAAAACTTTAAGTCTTTGTAAAAAGAGATTGAGGAAGACACAAGTAGATGGAAAGATCTCCCTGTGCTCATAGATTGGTAGAAATAATATAGTGAAAATGACCATCCTAGCAAAAACAATTTACAGATTCAGTGCAATGCCAACCAAAATCCCCATGATATTCTTCATAAAATTAGAGAAAATCATCCAAAAATTCATATAGAATCACAAAATATCCCAGATAGCCAAAGCAATCCTGAGCACAAAGAGCAATGCCAGGAAGATTATCCAACCAGATCTCAAAGTATATTGCAGAGCTATAGTCATAAAGACACCTTGGTATTTGCCCCAAACTGAATATGTAGATCAATGGAACAAAATAGAAGATCCGAGCATGAGTGCATGGAGTTTTAGCCACCTGGTATTTGACAAAGGTGCCAAAAACATGCACTGGAGAAAAGACAGCATCTTCAACAAATGGTACTAGCAAAAATGGATGTCTACTTGTAGAAGTGTGAAATTAGACCTTTATCTATCAAGCCATACAAAAGTCAACTCCAAATGGATCAAAGACCACAATGTGAAACTTAAAGTGCTGAATCTGCTAAAAGAAAATATAGGAGGTACCCTAAAAGATATAGGTGCAGGAAAGGACTTTCTAAAAAAATTAGTTGCTCGGGATTTAAGGTCAATAATCAACTAGTGGGACCTCAATAAACTAAATAATTTCTTTACAGCAAGGGAAGCAGCCAAGAGAGTGAAGAGAAAATACAGAGAGTGGGAGAAAATCTTTACCAGCTACACATCTGGCACAGAATTAATACCCAGAACACACAAAGATCTCAGAAAACAGAGAATCAAGAACTCAAAAGACCCAATTAAAAGTTGGGCTATGACTCTGAACAGAGAGCTCAAAAATATTAAATAAAACTGGCTAAGAAACACCTTAAAATTATTAACAATCTGTACTAATTATGAAACTGTAAATCAAAACCACATTAAGATTTCATCTTACCCCAGTCAGAGGGGAACAAATAATATCAAATGCTGGTGAAGATGTGGGGAAAGGCAACACTACTCAGTACTAGTGCGATTGCAAACTGATAAAATCCCCTATGAAAAGCAGTGTGGACCACTCTTAAAAAACTAAAGATAGACATCTATTTTCCTTCTAGCCTTGGTAACAGGCCCACTCTTTCTCTTGGCACCCCAGACCTCTGGACTGACCTTTTGGCCCAGATCCCTCCCTGCTTCTTGATCCTTTGCACCCATACCAACCTAATTCTTTAGTCTAGTTCCCTAGAGACCTCACAACCTGCTCCCAACTCCAACTTGCCTCCACACACCTGAGACTAGTCTTCTTCCCTGGCTGTCCCCCCAGACAGTCCCCTCACTGCCAACTTCCCAGCATCCAGATCAGGCAGACAGACCTACTCAGTAAGGACTCTGACAAGTCTACTACTCAGCCAGAACTTGAAATACCCACCATTTTGTCTTCCATACCTAAACAAAAAGTAACTAAGGTACATAAACAATATTAACAGAACCAAAATTAAATTAAACAAAAACAGAGTAGAAGTTCCTGTTGAACATATAACCAAGAAAGTACATCCATATGCCCAAAGGGTAACACAAAAACACAAACAATATGAAAAACCAGGAAAATATGTCCCCAACAAGACCCAGCAGCCCTACAAGAGTACAGAGCATTGAGAACCACCTTGTAGAACCCCAGGATGCAGAATTTAAAAGAATAATCATAAACATGACCAAAGAACTTCAAGAAAACACAAACAACTCAAAGAGGAAACACATAAACTTTTGACAGAAACCCAAGAATATAAAAATATGCAGCTTAATGAAATATCAAAAATAATTCATAACTTGAAAAGTAGATTCACTAAAGAGATAGAAATAGTGAAGAAAACCTGTACAGAAATGAACACGGAACTGAAAATCTCAATAAACCAATTAGAAACAAGAGGATAAAGTCTCACAAGAAGAAAGAATGAAATGAAAAACAGAATATCAAGACTGAAGGATAAAGTTGAAGATCTGGACTCCTTAAGTGAAGACTACGCAAAATTCAGAAAACAAAACAAAACAAACAAACAAAAACAAAATGAAACAAAAAACCCCCAAAGCAATGGAAAATGACCAAATCTACTTATTATAGGCATACAGGAAGGAGAAGAAACTCAAACCAATGGCATCAAACAGGTCTTCGATAGGATTATAGAAGAAAACTCCTAAATTAAGGAAAGATATACCTATTAGATTCAAAAAGCACAGAGAACACCATTAAGACATGATCAGAACAGAAAGTCCCCACAACATATCATAGAAAAAACATTAAACGTACAGGGAAAAAATGA
Source organism: Nannospalax galili (assembly GCF_000622305.1). Lineage (NCBI taxonomy): Eukaryota > Metazoa > Chordata > Mammalia > Rodentia > Spalacidae > Nannospalax > Nannospalax galili. The sequence continues at coordinate 256,842 of NW_008327368.1, forward strand.
GGGTACTGGAAGTTGCTAGAGAAAAATGAGAAGTTGCATATAAAGGTAAACCCATCAGAATTACATCTGACTTTTCAATGCTAACTATGAAAGCCAGAAGAGCATGGAACAAAGTATTCCCAGGTCTAAACAACCACAGATGCCAACCCCAAATACTTTATCCAACAAAACCATCTATCAAGGTCAAAGGGGAACAGAAAATTTTCCATGACACAAATAGGCTGAAAGAATTCATGTTTTCCAAACCAGCACTACAGAGAACACTTGAAGCCATACAAAGGACCAAAGAAAAGAATGAGTATGGCCAGGAGGCTACAGAAAGAAAATAAAGAAAGGTATAACAACGGAAACACAAAATAGGGCCACAGACACAAAGAAATTAAAATGACAGTACACAATTCACACCTTTCAATAATAACACTAAATATCGACGGCTTCAACTCCCCTCAGGCCTGCACCTCGAAACAGGCTGGTGCAATGGATCAAGAAAGAAAACTCATGTTTTTGTTGTCTTCAAGAAATTCATCCCACCTTGAAGGATAGGAAAAAGATATTCAAGTTAATGGCCCTAAGAAGCAAGCAGGTGTCACAATTTTAATATCTGACAAAATAGACTTCAAATTAAAACTCATTGTAAGAAATAAGGAGGGTTACTTCCTTCTAATCAAAAGAACAATTGACTAAGAAGATATTACAATCATGAACATTTATGCACCAATTCTGGAGGAGCCAATTTCATGAAATCAGTAGTCCAGGACTATAAAACAGAGATTGACACCAACTCAGTGATCGTGAGTGACTTTAATATCCCTCTTTCTTCAATAGACAATTCAACTGGACAAAGAATAAACAGACATCTGAATTAAATGACATATTATATGAAATGGACCTAACAGATATATACAGACTATTCCACCTGCCCTAGTTGGTCTCTCCATTGCTCTGACAAAACACTCTGACCAATACCAACTTGGGGAGGAAAGGGTTTATTTAGCTTACATATCCTGGGTCACAGTTCATCCAGGATCCCAAGGTAGGAACTCAGGGCAGGAACCTGGAAGCAGGAGCTGAAGCACAGGCCATGGAGGAATTCTGGTTAGTGACTTGCTTCCCTGGCCCCTGCTCAGCCTGCTTTCTTATGCAACACAGGCCCATCTGCCCAGGGGTAGCACCACCCACAGTGGTCTGGGCCCTTCCACATCACTCATCAAGAAGACACCCCTAAGACATGGCCACAGGCCAGTCCAATAGACGAAATTCCCCAATTGAGGCTCCCTCAACCAAGGTATGTCAAGTTGACATTAAAGCTATCCAGCACACCACCCAACCACCAAAGAATACACTTTCTACTCAGCAGCTCATGTAAATTATTCTAAAATTGACCACATTCTGGGGCACAAAACAAATCTCAACAAATACAAAAGAAATGCAATAATTCCATGCCTTCTATCAGACCACAGTGTGATAAAGCTTATAATCAACAGCAAAACAAAGTCTAGTAAATACACAAACTCATGGAGATTAAGCAATACACTCCTGAATCACTAATGGGTCAAAGAAGAAATTAAGAATGAAATAAAACTATTCCTGAAACAAAACGAAAGCAAGAACACAACATAACAAAACTTCTTGGGCTCCGTAAAAGTAGTTCTAAGAGGGAAGTTATATCTCATAGTGCCTACATTAAAAAATCAGAAAGAGCATGACTTGACAGTACAACTCAAGACTCTGGAAAAGCAACAACATACCTACCCCAAAACTAGTAGACAAGAAGAAATAACAAAACTCAGAGCAGAAGTTAATGAAAAAGAGAGAAAACAATACCAAAAAAATAAAAATCAATGAAGGTTAAACAATATAGACATACCCTTAGCCCAGTTAACCAAAAAACAAAGAAAAATAAAAAGAGCAAATTCAAATAAACAAAATCAGAGATGAAAGGGAAGCATCACAACAGACACCAAAAAAAAAAAAAAATCAAAACATCGTATGGGAATACTTTAAAAATCTATACTCCATTAAATTAGAAAACCTAAAAGAAACTGATGAATTTGTAAAATCATGTCCACCACCAAAGTTAAACCAAGAGGAGATCAAAAGCCTAAAACAGACCCATAACAATTAAGGAAATTGAAACAGTAATATAAAATCTCCCCACTTAAAAAAAAAAAAAAAAAAGCCCAGGACCAAATGGATTCACAGCAGAGTTATACCAGACATTAAAAGGAAATCTACAACCAACACTACTTAAATTATTCAAAAAGATAGAAGCAGAGGGAGAACTCCCAAACTCCTATGAAGCCAGCATCACTCTAATACCAAAACCAGGTAATGACACAACCAAAAAAAGAGAGCTATAGACCCATATCCTTAGTGAACATAGATGCAAAAATCTCAACAAAATACTTACAAACCACATATAGACACACATCAAAAAGATCATCCAACATGATCACGTCAGCTTTATTTCAGAGATGTAGGGATGGTTCAACATATGTAAGCCAATAAATGTAATAAACCATATGAATGGACTTAAAGACAAAAACTACAGGGTCATCTCAATAGATGCAGAAAAGGCATTTGACAAAATCCAACACGCATTCATGTTAAAAGTCATAGAAGGAATTGGTCTAGAGGAAACATACCTCAGCATAATTAAAGCTATATACAAGAAACTCATAGCCAATATCATTCTAAATGGAATCCTAAATGGAAGCATTCCTATTAAAAACTGGAACCAAACAGTGCTGGAAACTTTTGCAAAAGCAAAAAGACAAGAAAAGGAAATTAAAGGAGTACTAATTGGAAAAGAAGAGGTCAAATTATTCCTATTTGCAGATGATATGATATTATAAAGAAGAGATCCCAAAAATTCCACTAGAAAATTCTTAGAATTAGTAATAGTTTTAGTAAAATGGCAGGATACAAAATCATCTTACAAAAATCAGTAGCCTTTCTATAAGCCAATAACAAGTAATCAGAAAAAGCAATGGAGGAAGCCCTCCCATTCTCAATGGCTTAAAAAAATAAAACACTTAGGAATAAACCTAACCAAAGGCATTAAAGATCTTGACAATGAAAATTTCAACACTCTAAAGAAAGAGATAGAGGAAGACACTAGGAGATGGAAAGACCTACCATGCTCATGGATTGGTAAAAATCAATATTGTGAAAATGACCATCTTACCAAAAGCAATTTATAGAGTCAATGCAATCTCAATAAAAGTACCTATGACATTCTTCAGAGAGCTTGACAAAATCATCCTAAAATTCACATGGAATCATAAAAGACCCTGGATACCCAAAACAGCCTTGGACAAAAAGAACACTACTAAGACAAGATCACCATATCAGATCTCAAATTATATTACAGAACTATAGTCATAAAACCAACATGGTACTGGCACAAACATAGATATGTAGAGCAATGGACACAATAGAAGACCCAACATGAGTTCATATAATTTCAGTCACCTGATATTCAACAAAGGTGCTAAGAACACACAATGGTGGAAAGACAGTATCTTCAACAAATGGTGCTGGCAAACTGACTCCACCTGCAAAAAAATGAAACTTGACCCTTATCTTTCACTTTGCATAAAAGTCAACTCAAAATGGATCAAACACCTCAGTATAAAACCTGAAACTTGGAAGCTGCTAGAAGAAAACATAGGTGGGACCCTCCAAGATATAGGTGTAGGAAACAACTTTCTGAATCAGACACCAGCTGCTCTGGCACTGAGGCCAACAACCAGTAAGTGGGACCTCATTAAATTACAAAGTTTCTGTACAGCAAAAGAAACAGCTAAGGAAGGGAAGAGGAAACCCACTGAGTAGGAGAAAATATTCACCAGCTACACATCCAGCAGAGGATTAATACCCAGAATATACAAAGACCTCAAAAAAGAAAGAAATATGAAAATAAATGACCTAATAAAAAGATGAGTGATAGACCAAACAGTTCTCAGATGAAATAAAAATGGCTAAGAAGCACCTTAAAAGTGCTCAACAGCCTTAGTAATTAGAGAAATGCAGATAAAATCTCTTTAAGATTCCATCTTACCCCAGTTATACTGGCAAAGACCAAGAGAATGAAAGACTGCAAATCCTGGAGAGGATGTGGAGAAAGAGCAACACTCATTCACTGCTGGTGGGAATGCAAGCTCATGCAACCACTGTGGGAGGCAGTGTGGAGAACCCTCAAAAAACTAAAAATGAATCCATCATATGATCCAGTGATATCACTCCAAAGGGCTCACCATAATGTAGAGATACCTGTACATCCATGTTTGTTGCTGCTTTCTTCACAATAGCTAAGAAATGGAAACAATCTAAATGTTCTTCAACCAATGACTGGTTAATGAAAATGTGGTACATCTACTCAATGGAGTTTTACTCAGCAGTAAAGAAAGATGAAATTATGAAATTTCCAGGTAAATGGATAGAGTTAGAGAGTGTTATACTAAGTGAAGTAAGACAAATGCAAAAAAACAAGAAATGTATGCTCTCCCTCATTTGTGGATTGCAGCACCAATCCCTTATGTCTGGAGGCTACTGCAGAGTTGCACATCAGGTCAGGCACAGAGAACATACACCTGGGAGATGCCAAGTACTAGGTGACAGATCTGTAGTTGAATCTCTACAACGAAGGCTCATGGATTCCATAGTGAAATAAGTAGTGGAGAGAAGGCTAATATACCCCCCTACTCTTACCAGTGAGGCTTCCATATACCTCAGAGTGCAATGCACTCAGAAGGCCACAACTGGCCAAGTTTTGGAGAAGAGACTGTTGAATGTAGGATGGGACTCCTGTAAGGGACTTCACCCACCCACAGCTCAGGGGCCATTGCAGAAGAGGAGGCAGAAAGATTGTGAGAGCCAGGGCTGGTTCATGAACATGTGAGGTGAGGCTTCCAGGCCACTGGAGGCTTGCTCATGTGAGCCTGTGGCAGTGGTAGTGTCAGCCTTGGGATCCATGTCAGCTCAATTAAACAAGGACCCAAAGGGGAGGTGAGAAATAAGTGGTAGGCCAGCACTAGATTGAGAACTATTTGAGACTGACTGTTGCTGTATGAGGGAGAGTAAGACTTAGATACGATCACTGGATGGGCTGACTAGACTCCTGTGGACACATTACACTGAAGGACATTTGGGTGCCTGAATGAACAGGACTCAGCCTGTATGGCAGAGTGCATAGGTTTTTGTGGGAGGGTGGGGGGAGACATGGATGGGGGAGCGGGTGTGTATTTGAGTGGGAAATATTGCATGAAATTTTAAAAGCTCAGTAAAAATTGTATCTAGAAAAAAACTAAAAATAAATATACCATACGATTCCATTATACCACTTCTTATACTCAGTGGTAAGAAAAATGAACTTATGAAATTTAGATAAATGGATGGAATTAGAAACTGTTAAAATAAGTGAAGTAACCCAGACTTGGAAAAACATATATCCTGATGTAAACACAGGAGTCCAGAAAATGGAAAGGAATCATGGGGATAAAGGGAAAGAAGGAGCTCATGAGAGGGGGAGAGTAGGAGGCAGGTGTTACCAGGATTAAATGGGTAAAAAGTGGGTATTTAACTGGAAAAGAGAGAAGGTTATACAAAGAACATGTGGGTAAAGGAGGAGTTCAAGAGAGGATGGATAAAGAAGATAGGTATTATCAAGTGAAAATGAAGTTATTTAACTGGGGAGGGAGAAGGGAAAGTTAGACAGGGAGAGAAAGATGAGAAATGAGAGGTAAATTATGCTTAGGTTGTGTGAAAAAACAGAGGGAAAGGCATTAGTCCAAAATTCTACAGAAAAATACACATACTGTATCTGTATATGAGTGCATGTGTATAGTTGAAGGCTATAGTTGACACACAGTGTCAAAGAGGAGAAGCTTCCCTTCAAGTTGCTGGTCAGGGTAGTCCAAGAGACTCCCAAAATATTGCAAGCTGTTGCCACAGACCTTAATTTCCTCCCAGAAGTTGAGCATAAGACCCTATTGCTAAAGACAGGGCAAATTCTCATAGTATCAGAGGAGACTATGCAAGCTGCTAAAGGAAAAAAATCAATCAGTCATCCAAAACCCCACCTTTAAAGTCTAATAACCACAACAATGACTTCCACATCAAACTCTCTCTAGTGGGGCAGTAATAGCACATTTATCTTGGTGGTAATCCATCAACAACTATCTAATTGAACTTAAAGCCTGCTTAATGAGAGCAAATTCATGTATGGTTCTCTGAACATAGATACACATGGCTGAGGAGGTCACAGACCCTAGAAAAAAACCTACATCTGTCACATCCCTAGACAAATGTAACTTCCTACTGTGTGCTAAATGTGCTAACTTATATTTACAGAAATTTATACCTCTCACCATTCATCAAAGATATTTTTTTCAAGAGATAGAGATTATTGCAGGGTTCCACCACTTGTCAAAAACAGAATAAGCACCTGTGAGATTCCCAGTCCTAAGTGATACCTCTACAATGAATGGTACCTCTATATCTAAGGCTCATATAAGATAATGAAACAGGGGGTACAGGGACTATTAATTCATCTGTCAACTCTCACAAGTGAAGCTTTCTTATGCAGCACAGGGTTATTTAACACAGAAAGTCACAACTGGTCAAAATGTAGAGAACAAGAGCCTCAGTAAGCTTGTCCCTGATAGGACTCCTATATTAAAGCTTTGCCATTCAAGGCTCAGGGACCATTGCAGAAATGGGGGTGGGAAGACTCTAAGAGCCAAGGATGATGGATGACCACAAGGAACACAGTTCTGGTGGATGAACTTAGAGCAACGGTGTCAGCACGCCCAAGACCCATGCAAACTCAAACCAGAAAAAACCCCAGCATAGAACTGGGGAAATTACAAGAATCCCCAACCTTAGCTGAGGAACTATTGGCAGTTAGTCACTGCCTGGTGAGGGAGAGTTGGTCTTCTTTAAAGGAGTGATTTGATATATGCTGCGCAGGCTGCAGTGGATGAACTCACACCCAGGGACATCTGGACACAAAGTTGACTGACTGAATAGGCCTTAGTATATGGGCAGAATGCAAGAAATCCAGTGTGGGAGGGTACAAATAGGGAAGGGGGTCTAAATATGATTACGGTGCAATGTATGATATGAAAAAAATCAATAAAAATATATATTGTAAAAAAGAAACATTCACTATTAGTCTTTCCTTTAAAACCCTGTAAATTTTTGGATTTGAACATGGAATTCTAATCTTTAATCCCCATACCCTGTAGTACTTTTGTTTACAAATATCTGTGATGCATTCCTGAACCTGATGGCCTGAGGCTATTACCCTTCCTCTCTGGCCAACCCACTTTCCCCTTCCTTTGTGCCCATTCTTTTAAACTAGCCAAGCACAGAAGAGACTATGAGGTAGAACTCCAGCCCATTGGATAAAGACACAATACCCTTGTATGAGGGAAAACAATCTACCAAACTTCCTAGCCCTCTGTGCTTTCTGGACCTGACTGATCCAACACACCCTTTTGCAAAAGCAAAAGTTTACCCACTTACTTCACTTTGTTCACATGTTTTTAAAATATTATTTATGGGGTCCTTGAACCTCAGATTTTATTTCTAACAGTGATCTGGCCAGTAGGGTTTTCATATCTTTGGCAAAATTTTTCATTAGAGGACATTAGTTACTTTTCGCATTGGTATGACAAAATATCTGACAAGAAGAAACTTAAGTAAGTAGTGTTTATTTTGGCTCACAGTTTGAAGGTATAGTCCATGCCACGAGGACGGCATGGCACCAGAGAAGGTATACCCATGATGGCAGGAGCCTGTGGCAACTGGTCACATTGTGGCCATAGCAGGGAAGCAGAAAGAGGTGAATGCCGATACTCAGCTGCTTTCCTCCTTTTCCTCTTTATATCCAGTTTGGGATCCCAGTCCCTAGGATGATGCCACCTACATTCAAAGTGGGTCTGCCTGCCTGTGTTAAACTATCCTAGAAATGTCCTCACAGACATACCAGAGGTAAGTCTCCTAAATGACTCCAAACCCATGCAAGTTAATTTTGAAGTCACTCATCAACCAGCACAAGGACAAAGCAAATAAAAGCCCTGCCCCTGACCACCAAGAAAACTATTTTCATCCTCTGTGTTACTATAGCCAATCAATATCACTTACTTCTATGAACATAGTTAACTGGGTGTCACAGCCACCTTCAGCAGAATACTCATGCCTCATTTAGATAAGTTTGCACATCTGTGTGCTAACCCACAGTCTGCTGTTTCTCCATTAGATAAAAAAAGAGAATAATGTTTTGTCACAGTTTTTTATCTTTTTCAAGAATTTTCTCCTATTATTCTCTAGTTACCAGTTATAGTTCAAATAATTTGGTCAAATTTCTAGAAAACAGAGAGTATGGACAGCATGTAAGAGTTCTACATTTACTCAAATTTTTGTCCTAGACCTCCACGAAGAAAGAGAAGAGAGATGATAGAAACAGAGATGAGAGAGAGAGACAGAGAGAGAGAAACAGACAGACAGACAGAGAGAAATGCAAAATTCCTCCAAGTTTCAGACAGTTTCACCTAACTCTTCACCCCCAGGAGGAATTCCATTAATCTGTATTTTCATCTCCTGTTTTGGAATGAAGACATGAAGGTTCAAAGAAGAAAGTTTCTTGAATGACTAGAGTCAGAGTCTACCTGTGACCTCAGCCTAGACTTGTTTATCAAATCTTCAGTCTCCGTGGCCTCACAAGAAGACTTTTGTGGTTTCTGTGAGATGTTAGGTCAATTCCAGAGAAAAGGGGGGAAAAAGCATTTCTTGTAATCTGTTGGATTTGGAGATATAAAAACTATCCAATATTTTTGTGGAATTTGTATCCTCTCTGATATTGAATAGAATAGGCAGTGTGCAAGCAGCTAGGACTCCCATTCCTACCCTTCACCTTCAGGCCTGGAACAGAAGCTCAGAGGTGATAACATTTTATCTATTCTTTTGTGTATGGAGTATAGAGAGTAGTGTCAAATCTCCCAGCTTCTGAGTTAATAGTTCTACCTTGTCTGAGGACACATAGCTTCTCTGCCCTGTGGTATGATGCTAAGAATTCACAGAGGACACAATTGTTTTTAAGATAATAAAACAGTAACTGTAGCTGAAATCTCATTTAAGTATTATTGAAAATTAGTACAACTTTCCTGAATGTCACATTGTTATCTAAAAGACTTCTGACTGCCTATGTGAAGTACATATTTCTAAGGTAATAGTCATTAGGAGAAACAGGTTTTTCTTCTCTCTCATTTGTGACTTTGCCACAACAAGGAAAGACCAGCAGAAAAGGGAATCTGGTGCCAACTGCTTTTAACCAAGCCATGTGTACTGACCTTGGACTGTTTGTATTTTCCCTTTAAGAAATCCCTGCCTTAGAATGGAAAGCGGGTCAGGAGCCCACACCCCTAACTGAGGAACAATGGTAAGTCAATGGCTTCTGGGGGATGGAGAGTCAATTTTCTTTAAGGTATGGCTCCCAGTAGGTCATCCATGCTCCAGTGAATGGCCCCACACCCAGGAGTACACAACACCTAAAACTGAACTCGATGGAGTATTAAAAACAACAAAAAAGAAGACACGAAGCTGGACAGTGTCGCGGTGGATATGGGAGGAATTAGGCGAAAAAGTGGAGGAAGAACATGATCAAAATACGTTGCATGAAATTCTCAAAGAATTAATGAAAATATTTTTTAATTAAAAAAAGAAACGCATGCTCATAATTACAGCAGTAGGCTAAGTTAGAACTAATTTCGGTAGTACGTACCTCCTTGGACAGTATTTGGTCCCCAGGTCATAGGACACATTGTTTTCCTTTTTCCTTTTGGCATTTGTTCAGGTTCCCATGGGCAAAGTAGTGACCGGTAAATCCAGGAAAAACAGAAATTGTTACCTAATGAAACACCAACAGACTTTCCAGGCCTCGGGGATTGTAACACCATTGCCCTTTCTAATTCTCAGACCACATTCCAAGTGCAAAATGGAATCATTTTTGTTTTCAAAGTGATGCTAATTTATTAGCCATGGTGCAAATGTTGACTGTGGAAATGAAACTTCAAAAAGAATGTCTGCAGTCCAGAAAGCTCGAGGGGGGACGGGAAATCAGTCCGGAGGTGAATGGAATCAAATCAGTTCTCCATTCCAAATTCACTATGCACAACAACCCATCCCCTCATTCATTAAGCTTTCTGTCACTGATTTATTCATTCTAGAAACTTCCTCAGTGCTAGGAGCATATGTATATTTAATATGTTCTTTGTTCTCTAATGGAAATTATGGTTGACTCAAATATACAAACGTATAAACCAAACATTGCAAACAATGTTATTATTTAACTGCAATTAGTGCTGTAATGCTGATAGAAATATAAGAAAGAATTGCAAGATGTCAAGGAATGCATGAAGGATATTGTGCAAAATTAATTTCTTTTCAAGTTTTTATTTATTTGTATGTGTATGAGTATTTTGCCTGCATGTCTGTAAGTATACCACGTATGTGCAATGCCCATGGAGGCAAGAAGAGGGCATCAGATTCCCTTAGAGCTGGGGTTACAGATAGTTGCCTGGTGTCATGTGGGTGCTGGAAATTGAACCCAGGTCCTCTTCAAGAACAGTCAGTACTTTTAACCACTAAAACATCTCTCCAACCCACAGAATTAGTTTCAACAAAACTTTAAATCTTGCAAGCAACAGTTAAAGGTGAATATATTGGACTGAAGAAATGGCTCAGTGCTTAAAAGCAGTGATTGCTCTTGCAGAGGAACAGGGCTCAATTCCCAGTACCCACATGGCAGCTAACAACAGTCTGTAATTCCAGTTCCAAGGGGATCCGATGCCTTCTGACCTCTGCAGGCATTGCAGGACATGGGTGCACTTATATAAACGCAGCCATAACACTCATACATATAAAATAAAAATAATAAATAAAAGTTTTTAAAAGGTGCATATATATGACCATGGAGACTGGACAGATTAAAAGTACAGCAAGCACCCTTTAGAGTAGACTTGACTACTTGGACGAACAACAGAGCTTGGCCAAAGGATCAGATACGTGCTATCTGTAGAAGCTTTTTGCCTTGGGGACACTCTCTCCATCCTGCAGGGAGTCATGATAAATCATCCTCATGCCTCTTTGAAGAAGCAATCACATGGGCCCGTGTTTCTGGTATGGTAGTCACAAGCTTTGTATAGATTTAGGGCTTAAATTTAATTATATCAAAAATTTTCTAAAGGGTGAGACAGCTTCACAAGGGACCCTAGTCTTACTTTGGCTATTTGCTCCTCATAAGAATGCCTCCATGCCGTTTCCTTGGAGACTTAGGTAAAGAAAATCTTTATGGCTCATGATTCTGGGTTACATAGGAAACAAACACTCTAGCTATTTTAAGCAGAAAAGGAATTCACTGGAAAGGTGTTGGGGCCCATCTCATTGAAAAACATCTGGAAAAGCAGGCCTAAAAAATAAAGAGAAACCAGAAGAGCTACAAAATGTCAGACAAGTGAAACAAAAGGAAGGATAACGGAGTAATGTAAATTGTTCTGCCTTAGAGAGGCAAAGTGGCTCAACAAAGACGATACAAAGACCAAATCCCACTGCAGCCAAGGAGGCTTCAGGCGACCTCTTTGGGGCCCTGCTGTGAGAATTTAACAGTTTTCTGACCACCCTTATACCTTCACTATTCACATGATTTTATTCATTGGACTATCTTTAAGTATTGTTTAAGTTATAGCATGCCTATAACATAAAACAGAATTTTAACAATTTTAAATGCATAGTCCAATGGCATTTGGCACATTCACATTATTAATCAACCATAACCAATATCCTAGTGTCATTTCTGTTGCTGTGATAAGATATCCTGACCATAAAAGCAACTTAGAAAAGAGTTTATTTGACTTACAGTAGGTCACAGTCTATCACTGAGGGGAAGTCAACGTAAGAACTCAAGCAGCAGTTATACTACATTCACAGTCAAGGGCAGAGAGAAATTAATGTGTGTATGCTGCTTGCTTGCTGCTAAGGTTCTTTACTCTTACTCAGTGAAAGGCCTAACTCATGGAATGAATGGCACGGTTCACAGCAGGGTGGGTCCTCCTATCACAGTTAACAATCAAGGTAGTCCTCCACAAACATGTCCAGAGGCCAACCCAATCTAAATAACTCCTGAGTAAGACTCTCTTCTAAGGTGATTCCAGGTTGTGTCAAATTGACAGTTAAAACTAACCACCGCAATCCACCATTTGTCAACTTGAGACACAAACACTTTTCTTTAAACCATTCCTGTATTTAAGGTCTCATGTTAATTGCATAATGTAAAGTACAGTATATCTTTAAAAGTCTTAAGTTTTTAAAAATTCCAACTCTTTAAAAGTATAAAATCTCTTAAATTCTGAGCTTCTGTAGAATCACAAACAAGTTACATACTTCTTGTTTGAAAAGGGGAGAGCTGAGACATAGCAAATGAACAATCATGCTTAAGGAAACCAAAATCTAGCAGGGTAGACAACAAACCCTGTTGCTCAGTGTCTGACATCTGAGGCTTATAGTCTCTGAGCTCCAGAGAGTTTGAGTGTTCCACCTTACCAGTTCTACCATCTACAGCACCCACAGCCTCCCTTAGGCTGACGCCACACCAACCTTGTGGCTTCCCTTGCCAGTTGTCCTGTGGTTGGTATCTACAGAATCCTGAGGTCTCCACTGTTATTAACCCTTCACCTTCACCAATGGTCTCTCAGGCCATCTCTGCAGAAACCCCTATCCTGCCATAGAGTGCCTGGCCTCAGCTGTTCCCCAAGACTCCTTCTATGGCTTGCATCTTTCATGTCTTCAAAAATCAGTACCACATATATAGTTTGGCCCCCTTGGACCACAGCTGTACAGCTCCTGTGTGCTGATCCTGAGGAAACACTTCCCTATTGTCCCAAAGAAGCTCAAGAAGTTTCACTTCAGTATTGCTGATCTATTGGATAATCATAGATGCTTCCTCAGCCACAGCATGATCAGCACAAAGATTCTTAGCCAAAATAGCCACAAGTATCCTCGAGTGCAGTTAATGGCAAAGTTCTTGTTCGACTCTAACACATGATCTGGGCCTCCACTGTCCACATTCCTCTGCTGTCTTCCAAGCTTCTACAGAATGATCCGTCATGCTTTGAGTACTCAAAGGCTTTTCCAGCCCAAGTTCCAAATTCCTCCACAGTCCTGCAAAAAAGTAGACCAAAGAATCACGTTGTGTCAAGTTGACAGTTAAAACCACCCAGCCCAATCACTATCCGTCTCCAAAATCCAAAATTCATCTTGCAAAACAAAGACTCCATAGACACTAAACAAACCTTTCCATTCTTTCCTTCTTCCGTCGCTTTTGTCATCTCTGTTTATACTTTTTAGAGACCCTCCCCCAAAGTTGTGTGACTCTGGAAGAACTGGCTACTTCCCACTACAGATCTCCCTCTCTTGCTCCAGGTTCTCCAGAAAGTATGGGGTGGCTACGTGCAGCCCCATTTGTTGTTCTATCGCAGGGCTTTGTGTCTTCTTTTGAAGATGCAGAGATAGAGCGCTGCATGGACACATAGTCATGAAAGCTTCTGGGACATGTGACTTGTACAATATCATACAGTCCATTAAGTGGTAGAGATGGGGCATCAACCCAGGTGACCTGAAATCATAATCTGCAAAACTGCTGCATTAGAGAACTATAATTTTTCCCTTCCTCAAAAAGAAAATGTGGTTGCTTCTTTTACAAAGTAGGGTATAGTGACAAAAAATGTAAGCAGGTTCCTGATCTAAAGGAGTACTGTTAAATGGGGCCATAGACTAACACTTGTACTGTATGTAGATCATTATTTCTATAATATTTAATGAATTATATAGTGGGAAAGCCGAAATTTACTTGGAATGTTGGACCCCACAGGAAAGGTTTAAAAGAAGGCTTGGGGTTTGTTTTAGTCAAATGTTCATCACTACAACAAAAACCTTAGGGTACCTCATTTTGTAAAGATTTATCTCAGTTCTGGATGTCAAGGTTATGTTTTCTAGATCAGCTCACTCATGGTACGTATATCGTGGGGAATAGAAGTTGGCAATGGTAAAACATATAGGACCCAGTAGTGCTACTTTCAAGCAGGTTTTTATAATAACCTATTATAACAATCTTCTCATGAGAACTACCAGTGAGTTAAAGGCCTCCCATTATGCTTCACCTCTCCAAAGCTCCACTGTGTTCCAGTTCTATCACCCTGCAGAGCAAACATTCAGTTACCAATGTGGACACTCAAACCACATCCAACATCTGATCATTCTTGAGCCAGGTCTTGAAAGCTAGTATAAAGTCCACTTTACACTTGAATCCCAGAGACCTAGGAACATGTTAAGGGACTGAGGTAAGAGATGCTACAAAGTACTCAGAGCTATCAAAAAGCTAAAATTTGCTAGAATGTGAAGTGAGAGATGAGACATATCCAGAAAGGAATCAGAATACATGGTTGGGCATAGATGAATTGGAAATAGAGAAGGGCCTCTTACATCATGTCCAATAGTAATTGATTAACTCTCCAGAGCTGGGAGTGTGAATACGGATCTTTTGTGTGTTCTAAATCATCATATTGAAACCATACCAAAATGTTTCCAGTGGATTTTTTTCTTAAGTTAAAGATCCTTGTTTTCCATCACACTTTTACAGTAGTGAATCGAATCTGGGTAGTAGAGTCAGTAGGGAGCTCTTGGGGTATTACTGCTTCCAACATTTCTTTTTCCTAACCAAAACATATTTTTCCCTTTTAACAATGAGAATTTACAAAGTAATCTCTGCAATGGCCAAACTTCTACTTCTGATATTTATGTTGGGATGCAAATACAGAATATCAGAAGAAAGAGGAGGGCAGAGAGAAGAGTGAAGTAGAAATTGTTTCTTTTTCCTAAGGAGAAGCAGCATGCTGGCTGTCCAAACAGTGATCTCATCTAGAAGGCTAATGCAGTGAGCGCAAGGTAAATACATTGTCTATTGTGAGACTCTAGCATAAGGTAAGTGCTTCTGTTCCTCCTTCCTGGAGTATCATCTGCTGTCACAATGAGCATCAACGATGGGAAGAGTGGTACCCATGAACGTGGAAGGAATGGAAAATGTGTGAGAGAAATGATTATACAGAGATATTGAAAAGACAGCTGTGCTCAACACAGTGGTATTCTGTTAACTCTGTCCATGCTGGAGTTACAGTAGTACAATTTGTCTTCTCTAACCAGATTCATTATAAGCATTGAGGCAGAAAACATATCAATCTAGAATTTTCCTCTCTCCCTTTGGCATCCCAAATGATACCAGAGATGAAGGAATACTTTAAAATGAGATGCTTCACTGACTTGAATTAAACTAGAGTAATCAAACTAGAGTTCCGCAAATCACTTAGCCAGAAAGTAGTAAGCACCATGCTAAGTGTCGGTATAATGAGAACTCCCTCTGTCAAGGAGCTTAAAGTCTATGGGAAGACCACTCTTTCATTGCTAAAAGGGTACAGATGATACAAACATACGTACTCTATAGAAAAAGATATCACTGGGTGCCTAAGATTTTAGCAGTTTGGGAGTAAAATTCTGGCTCTACAAATAAACTCCCAAATCCCTGAACATGACTTACAAGCCCCTGGATTGTAGTTTTCTTATCTACAGAATAGAACAATATCAGTACTTCAAGGTTTGTATTTTGTTTGCAGTTGTTTGTCTTATGGGTAAGGAAAAAACATGTTGTATGTTAAGTATTCTATATGATATGTTCATAGTAAGATGCTTCTAATTGGTTTAAATGGCTAAGACAAGAGTTCCAGGAGGTTAGTACTCCTATGTGGAAGTCATGAGAGACCATAACCTAGGAGACAGTATTTGTCCTAAACCTTGAAGGAAGAATGGAGTGAGAAGGAAGGAAGACAATACAGGCTAGGGAAAGGTACACTAGGAGAATCCACGCAGAGAACAGAACAACCAACGCAGGCAGAAACAAAACCTCAGAGGAGAATGGCGAGCTCTGGGAAGCAGGTGGAACTGGACAATTAGGTTACAGGATATCATAAACAGCCTTCTTGTTTTGACAAAGAGCACAAATGAACAGCTTAACTTAGTCTGTAGGTATTTCGATGGTGCCATATTAAAAGATTTGTTCAGATAATTTTTCAGGATGATCACTCTTGTGGTATTGACAACAGCTGACTAACCCAGCAAAATGATGACGTGCTCTAGGGAACGGGTGATGGCACTAAGCTAACACAATGGCAGCAGTAGTAAAGAGCTGAAGTGAGGGCACTGGGGTCAAAAGTAACTAAGAGTCTCAAGAGATTCCCACGAGTTTGACCTGACTATTCAGTTATAGGTAATATTGCCAATTCAGTTATTTTCTTTTTGTGTATCAATCATTAACATATATTCAAGCATATTTTTAGAAAAAAAATGCTTTGTATAGAATCAGCTGACAAAAGGAAGAGTGTGTGAAGCCTTATGGAAAGTATAGCATTTGTGTTTATTTTTGTGGAACAACCTGCTCCTATATTTAATTCTCTAAACTATGATCATTTTATTATAGCCAGGGCTTGTTTGAACTCAGTGCAACTGGGCAGCTCTAGTCATTGGTGTGACATTGAGCTGTCATCTTCTGAACACGGATTGGGTGGCACATACAAGATGGGCTTTTCACTGTTCTAGCTTGCGTTTTTGTTGCTGTGATGAACCTGACCAAAACCAACTTGAGGAGGAAGGGGTTTATTTCAGCTTACAGTACATGAAGGAAAGCCAAGTAAGAAGCTCAAGCAGAAACTTAGAGGCAGGAACTGAAGCATATACCACGGCTCACTTCCCCTGGCTTACGGGTTACCCTTCAAATATAGCCCAGGCATGGCACTGTCCTTGGTGGACTGGACTTTCCTGCATCAATTACCAAATAAGAAAAGGCCTCAGAGACATGGCCACAGGACAATCAATGGAGGCAATTCCTCAACTGAGGTTTCCTCAACCCAGTTCTCGCTAGTTTGTGTTAAGTTGACAAAAACCAACCAGAATACTCACATGGTCATATGCCTGGCACTGGGGCTAACAGCTGTCAGCTCAGAGCCTAGGGGGATGTGGAAGGTAGTGCCTGTTTTCTTCCACCTGACTTTCCTATGTTCCTTAGAGTTATACAAGAAAGAATGTGGAGGTGCTAGGCCTCATAAGGTCTGGGCTTTGCAGTGTTTGGTCACCACTTCAAATGCCAGTAAAGACTTTCTCAAGAACAATCCAGATTGAAGAAGACAAATACATCTTGACATGAAGAGCAGCGTGCTGGTGAAGGAAGGGAAGATAGTCTGAGACTGTCTTTGTTTGAGGCTATAGTTCCTCAGAGAAGTTTTCAAATGATCTGAACTGAGGAAAACTGGCCTTAAATATTGTATCTGGTCTGCCATGGTGGTTCAGAGGCAGGTGGATCTCTGTGAGTTCAAGGCCAGCTTGGTCTGTACAGTGAGTTTCAGTCCAGTCAGAGTTACATAGTGAGAATCCATCCCCCCCAAATGAATAAATAACCCTATTCTGTCTTTTTAATGATTAGGAATCCAACATCAGTATCAGGTGATTGTTTGCTAGTCTGTTTATATTCTTGGGCAATGTCTGATCCCATGTTTCCACTACTTCATATGTTCTACTGGTTGCTAATAGGGCATCTCTCCTAAGCTCTAGAACTTCATGTACAGTGGATTTCTCAAGTGAATCTTCCCCAAACTGGTCATATTCTTCAATACACCAGAGTAATCCTAGCTCCTCTCCCACTCTGAACAATCTTCCCCCGAAAAGATCCAACTGAGTTTTCCTCCTGGACTTTGTAAATTAATGCATCATGATTGAGTTCATGATTTTTGTTTCATTCAGTGCTTTTCAAGCTTCTGTGTATAAAATCTCAACTGGGAATTCAGACGAAACAGGCTCTGGCTTGGTAGGTTTAGAGTGAAGCCTATTACTGAACATCCTCAAAAAGTTCCCTGAATATTAGTGTTGCCAGGCCATGAGAAGCAAGGACCAAAGACACAAATTTGAACTTACTGTAATTATTGCTTCATTTCCTTTTTCCTTCAAAACTTATTAGTATCTTAAATGTTGCCAACTAGTCCTTTTAAAGAGCTCTCAAATCCTCCTGACTTCTCCACTTCTTTTTCTTGGTCTAGACCACTGCACTAAGCATCTCACTACTTATCTGGTCTCATTTCAGTCAGGATTATTTTTCTCAAATGAAATGTAATTGTTAATATATCTCGTGTTATAATATTTTCCTTCCAATTGCAGAGTAAAAGATAAGCACATCTGAATACTCCAACCCTACTTCTGTGTCCAGCCTCATGCCTTGAGTTGATACACTTCTCTCCGTCTTGACTTCCCTTTCCCTCACCCCTAACATGCATGTATACATACAGTCTATGCACCACACACACACGTTTTTTCTACTATCACAGCTTTTGTGCATGCTATTTACTTGTCCATGATACAACTTAACCTCTAAATATCAATTAAAATATTGCCTATTTCATGATTATTTTTCTGCTCCCATAACTTTTTGGGAACTCCTCTAAAATGCTCACTGTACTTTGAATGTGTCACCATCAAAACAATCTTCATTTGTAGTATTATTTTCATTTGTTAACCACTAGGTCATAAAACCTTTGAGAAAAAAAATACTATCTTCTCAATCCTAGTATCTACCCTCAGCTCCAAATAGTGCTTACAATGATGAATTAATTATATAAGTTAGTAAACTAACAGCAATATTTGACAATATGAGTAAATTATTTTTATCCCAACACAAGAATTTTATTGCCACAAAATCTCTTGTGTTGTTTATGTATCAATGAACTCCCTCTCACCTGAGAGAAAAACAGGAAGGGAAAATACGTAAGGAAGTTCTATCTGGATCATATGTTCTAACTCTTAAATCTTTCAAGTCTCATCAATTATGAGATTCTATGATATAATGCCAATTTTTAAGAGATTTATAAGCTGCATGCTAAGTTCTTCCTAAATGACACAAGAAGGACAAAAGAAAATTTCCCAATTAATGATGACCCTTAGAGTGACAGTATTCCGCTCATCCACATTGTCAGTGATAAGTTATTTAAGCTTTTCTGAACTGAAAGGCAATGCTTGGCAGACTTTGACATGTCTTCCACCGCAAGCAAACCCTTTCCAGCTCAGCACAAAGATTCACAATACTACAGCTTCAGGAGGCAGGGCAATGCAGACAACTTGATCTGAACTTTTCTTCTCAATTCTGCTTTATGATTTCTGTAATAGGTTTGCTATTCAGAGCAGTAAGGGAGCTATTACCAGAGGAAAATGGAATTATGGAATCATTGTCTCAAAGAACAGAAACTACTCCCAATGGACATATTTTTCATTTAGGGATATTGCATTAAATCCATAATGCCTACTTTTTGGCCCGTCTTACAGGAAAAACTGCACATTTTCTTCTAATTTGATATTGACTTCTTCATTTGTAGTAAGTTTCAAGAATATCATGGCTAATTGAGTTCTATTAATTGATTCAACAATTACAAAACTAATTATGAAGTATATTGGGCTACTTCATATTGCTTGAGACTACAAGAATATATAAACAAGGCATGGCTCCTACCCATGAAGAAATCAAAGCCAATTTGTTAAATGGCAATTCATGAGCAATGACAAAATAGCCTCCTTTATTCACTAATGAACTACCTTAATCAATGGAGGGTTATTTCACCAAATTAAGAAAAGCGTTTTTATTTTGCTTTCACTCTTATTTATCAAGGTGATTGGATATGCTTTGGAGAGAGAGAGAGAGAGAGAGAGAGAGAGAGAGAGAGAGGGAGGGAGGGAGAGAGAGAATATGATTGTGTGCTGCTTTAACCTCCACCTAATGGTGGATATATGCCCTATCCATTATTGTGTTTGCATTCCTTTATTCCTCATCCCACAGATGTGTCACAGACACTTTAAATGGGGTCTGGAAGTTTACTACAGCCCTGCTTCTCCATGACAAGTGCTAGAACAAGGTCAAACCAAACAGGCTAAGAACAAGTCTTCAGCAACAACATAAGCTAATTTTGGAGGACTTCTGGGAACTTTAATTTTTAGGAAGTCAGCATTATACTCTCCCTCAAGGATCTCCCTATCACCATCTAATCAAATAAAACTAAGTTTTAATCTATCAATTATAAGACAAATATGTTCTTATCAAAAGGTATAAACCTTCAGATGAAGAACAAAATTCTGGTGACTATACAATATAGTAAGTATAGTCAAGAACACTGAAAAATAATACTTTACTTGCTGATTAAAAATTAATTTTATTTTTATTATGCATGTATGTACAAGTGCCTGTCTATGTGTATATGTAAGCATATGTGTGTAGGTGCCCAAAGAGGCTAGAAGATGGCACAGGATCCCTTGAGCTGGAGTTACAGATAGCTAGCTATCTGTTAGGTAGCTTGACTGTGGCAATTCACATTGTAAACCTATATCAAAACATTATTTTGTAAACCTGAAGTAGATATAATGGTTATTAATCATTATAACCCTAAAAAGGATAAAAATAAAAATAACAATTTTAAGTTTTAAAATGTACCCCCCAGAATGCTAATATCATATTACCATTACCATTCTTGGGAGCAAGTCAGACTGCAAAGCCTTAAAACCTGTTGCAGATCTCCTGAATCAGATTCTCAGGCAATGGCACAAGTTTTAAAAGACTTCCAGTGATGGTGATGGTGGCCCTTGGTCCAGAACTTGAGCCCTGTGGTAGAGAGACATTTCAGAACACTGTTTCATGGAGGAGTTTCTTAGTCCATCATTGAGAACTCAAGGCAGACTTCCCAGGGAAGCTAGCACCTCACACTTTTTAGTCTTCTAACTGAGCTCTTTGTATTCCCTTAAATTCTGCCAGATTATTGACAATAATACCATAGTCTCACAAGAAAAGGGCCACTGTCACCCGGATGTGCAGTGAACTGTGTCACGGTGGAGACTCTTTGAACTCAGAAACCCTAAATCTTTTAGAATGGGTGTTAAATGAACCTTTTTTCCCAGGTAAGGGAGGAGCATTGTGTTTATTACCCAAGAGAGTAAACATGACTGCCTTTTACCCCCAGATACCACCTCTATCTTCTAAGGCCATGAACAAGCTTCCAAACAAAGGATGTCGAAATTGTCATGGGCATTAAAATGATGCTCTTTGGCAATGAAGAAGCCAGTCTGACAATTTACATAATATTCACAAGATGATTTACAGCAAGCCTGCAATGCTTTAAAATGAAGTGATGTTTTGAAGGGTGTCTTAAAACTCAGAGTTGGTATACCTCTGGCTCTCCTGAAATAAAAGTGTATGAGAAAAACATGCTCCTCTGGACTATCAAAGAAAATTTGTAACAAAAGCTGGCAAAGTGTACACCCGGACAAAGCAGTCAAATTTTGTTACATGTTCTCAAAAACACCCTTTACTTTTCTTTCATACTGTTTTATCACATTTGTGATTCATTAAACCCTTGTTCCCCTTTTTAACTTAACTTCTATTGATTTCCCTAGAATATAAACTCTTGTTTTTAAGGAGATTAGATATCTAATTTTTTTAATATTATGTTTGGCTAATTTAGCATAGTATTTGGTATCTAGTCAGTATAAAAATGTATATAATAATTATGTTTTGGTGTTGACCAAATTGAATTTAACTTTACTCATTAGTGAAATATTTAAATTAGATCACAGGGATTGATTTTATCATGCATCTGTTCACCAGGGCTTTCAAGTATGATTTAGTTCCCTAGAAGTCCAGCAGAAGAAATGACAAGCAATTATCAAATATTTTGACTTTAATTTACAGATAAGTAACTGAGAACCGGAGATAATAAGGTATAGCCCAAAGTCAGACAGCAAGTAATGAAGGTCCTAGACTGGAATTCATACTTTCTGAGTCATGGCTCTTTCACTTGAGTTATTTCTTTTGTACCTCTGACCCCTTGGAGCAATGATTTGGACACCTCTGTGTTTATCTACAATGAAGAGATGTAGTAGGAGGTTCTCATGGCAAAACTGGGTGCACAGAGATAATCTGCAGCTCTACACTAATACCACCCAAGTGTCCTGTGGGTCATAGAGCTTGAGTTTCCAAACACACACAAATCCCAAATGTTTTTTCCAAGTTTTGAATTTTGGTGTTTTTCAGTGTTCTGGAGAAGGAGGTATGACAGAACTTGGAAAGACTGAAAAAAATCCCTAAAGATAAAAGTATCTGAGCCATCTGCCAAGCTCAATCCAAATACCCAGATAATTTCTGCTTCTCTCTCCTATCTTATTTAAATTAGCAAATAAGAAACTCCTCTTACTTAGTTTGGTTTCTGTTTGTAATGAGTTAGCAGTTAACCTATCATGGCTCACAGGTGTTAATATGTTAAATGGCTTAATAAATTTTACCTCTTGGAGATTTTAGGAATTTCATATAGTAACTGCACTTTAAAAGGGGAGTGGGACGATAAGAAAGTCCACAGTAAAGAGCCTGCCATCCCTGTTTCTACTATGAAAGACTGCCATCTGCTCACCCAACAGGCATTGAAGCATCGTGTGATCAACTGTTCCTCCATGAGCCTCATCTGACAAAGACGTTGCTTTGGAGGAAAGGTCTTTTGCAAATGTAATAAATAAATAGGGATTGGGCAGGACCACATAAGCTCTAGACTAAATGGAAGCAAGAATTTGGTTTATAAATTTGAGAGAAATGTGGGACTGGTCTCACTCTTCCCCCTGGGGAGAAGCCAAGAAGATTTATTTTTGTGAACATTTCGATTCTCATTCTCATGCAGCTGCAGCTATTAGAATATTTGAGGCGAGATTGCTTTATGGCCTGAGGAGAGCAGATACAGTCTGTCTTGCCTTACAAACAAGGTAGTTTCCCACTCATTTCTGAGCAACGAATCTCTTTAGTAAATCCCAATGAAAGGCTTTTGTAGGAGTAGGGCTGTAAAACAAAAGGTTATATCATAGGCTGAATGGAAAAACTTTTAGAAAGAGGCCAGCCATCAGTTTTCTCCAAGACACTTGGTCTGGATCCAACATCTTACCCCATTATTTCTCACACATACACTGTTCTCATAAAATGGATATGAATGACAATACATTCTTACAGGTTTACAGTTTAACTCATCTCCGTCTCTGGGATGGGGATTCAACATGTAGTAGAATTTCCCTGTATTGGAACATTCTGGTGGGAGGGACTACCATTAATTTGTGTTTTCCTACTGTCCAGCCATTTTTATCTGAAAATTTGATATTCCTAGAATCGTAATTCTCTATTGGCCTTTTAAAAGTTAGTTATCCTTTTGTCTACTGAAAAGGAGGCTAACTGGCTTTCTCTCTGGCATGCCATAAATTTTAGAGCACTGAGAAGTCATTACATGGTCAGACTTGGTTTGCGGACTGCACTACTATCAGGCTCTTAGTTTCAAGTGCAACCTTGACTCACACAAGACTTTTCCATTGCAAAGTATGGAAGTAAAGACAAAGCATATATACGTCAGTCTCTCTTTCTCCTCTCTCTCTCTCTCTCTCTCTCTCTCTCTCTCTCTCTCCTTTCTCCTCTCTCTCTCTCTTTCTCCTCCCTCTCTCTCTCTCTCTCTCTCTCTCTCTCTCTCTCTCTCTCTCGGTTGTCATGTTTTTTGCA
>NW_008327368.1:280919-286752 GCF_000622305.1 Nannospalax galili
TATATAAATTTATTTTAAAAGAAAAACAGACTTAAAAGAAGATACAAACATAGGAAACAAATTAGAATGATGGACTCTTCTTACTGAATAAATTACCTCTTTTCTTTGTGTTTAACTAAAAAGTGGAGACAGCTCCTAACTAACAATAGTCACATTCTGTTTAGTTTATTCCATAGTTATAATTCAACAAGAGTAAGGACAATGGCTTGTTCAAGGCACCAGGGCATGCTCTGCCTTGGAGCATCAAGTTCATGCAATTTCAATGTGTCTGTAACCCAAGAATTGATCTTGCCTTATATCCAACATGGGACTGTGATGATGATAATAACCCTTACAGTGTCCCTTCCTTTAAAAGACAGTTGGCATCATTTAGTGAATTAATATATGTCAGACACTTAGAACAGTGCCTAGTACTTAGCCATACATGAATGCTGGCCACATCATGAAGAAATCACTTGACATATAATTTATTGTTTTGTTTCTTTCCCTGACTCAGGGTACCATAAGCCCAGCACTTGGGAAGCTAAGATCACTAACTCAAAGAGAGCCTGGGCTGTAAGAGGTTTACAAGGGTGAACTTTCAAAAATCTACTAGCATAGACTTTGTTTCCCAAGAGAAGATAAACTCTTTTTTGGATCATATCTATAAGTCTTGACATACTGCAGACCCTTGTTTGGAGGAAGGGAGCCCAAGGGAGATCCAGTCACCACATTGAAGATACAAAGACTGGAGCTCCAAGAGGCAGCAGCAGAGAGAATTTTTTGAACACGATATGAGGAAAACAGCTGAGAAAAACTTGAACAAAATTGCATAGAAGCCTACTGAAGCTTTGACTCAGTTCTAAGCTTTTCAGGTAATTGTGGGATCCCATGAGTCAGACAAAACAAACTATCATGGAAAATAACAAGTGGTAAAATTTTAGATACAAGTTCACTGAGTACTGGAGCTCCCACAGATATGGCAGCTGACATCATTTTATGAAAATGTATGACAGAGTTTGTTGGCAATTTGGCACATTCAGCCCAGACCTATGGGGTTCAGGACTGATCCTGCTTCAGAGCAAGAGTGTCAAGACCTCCGGGAAGACAGCTTAAAAACAGAGCCAGCAAGATTGTTCAGTAAGTAAGGACACTTGCCACAAATGCTGGCAACCTGAGTTTGATCCCTGGGACCTACCTAATAGAAAGAGAGAACCAAGCCCCCATACATTGTCCTCTGAGCTCCACACACATTCAGAGGCACATGCACGCAGGTGTGTGCACAGACACTGTACACAAGTAAATAAATATAGTTTTTTTAATAGCATAACAACAAAAAAAGGAAACTTCATTTCTCAAGGTGAAGATCTACAGGCATTCAATGGGTGGTAAGGGAGGGAGAGTCAGTTATCTCCACAGACTAGCTTCCTGAGAGGGTTTCTAATACTAATCATGCAGTCCTAAACACAGGCACAAATGAGCAACAATAAATGGACTCAGTGCATTATGTATGTGTAGATATAAATGCACATATGTATACATAATAATAATAAAGAAGAGAACAAGGAAGTTAGAGAGAGTGAGGGAGCATGCGAGGAGATGGAGAGGTAATGGGAGGGATGGACATAATGTCAATACAATCATTATGGATGAAATTATCGAAAATAAAATGAAGCTTAAAAAATTTTTAAAGATATAGATAATATGAAAATAAATTTGCTATCTTTTGAAACCATTTAGAACATTCTTAAAAAGAAAATAATAAAATCCAAACATTCAACAACATCTACAATGTCAAGTACCCAACCAAAAATTACTAGATATGCCAAAAAGAAAAGAAATGGAACTCACTTCAGCCAAAAAAGAGGATAAAGATGACAAAATCAGTAAATAAACATATTCAAGGGGAAGTAAGATAAAGAGCAGAGGGATAAGAACATTGGGTAAGGGACAAACAAGTAAAATTAAAACAAACAAACAAGAATTACTGAATGGGCCTGGAGAGATGGCTTATCATTCAAGAGCTTGGGTTGTTCTTGCAGGGGACCCAGATTCCATTCCCAGTACCCAAATCGTGGCTAAAATCCGTCTGTAACTCTAGTTCCAGGGGGTCTGACACTCTATTCCGCATGACATGGGTGCACTTAAATACATGCAGGCATTACACTCAAACACATAAAATTTTTTTAAAAATTACTGAAAGGGTTTGAGAGCAAATCAGACATTGGAAAAGCTGGGTTGTAAATCTGAGGTCAGAGAAGTAGAAACATGCAAAATGAAGCATGTAATTCAGTCAGCTCACAAGGAGGAAAAAAATTAACAAAGCCCTACAACCTGTGTGGTAATATCAAATGCTGTAATTAAGGTACATGGAACTGATGTGTAGGATAACGAAGGAAGGAAAAATGTTTAAATAATCAAAATATCTCTAAATTGTCATATGCACCCATAGATACAAAAACTCCCTCAAACTCAGAGAAGGATAAATACAAAGAAAACCACAATACAGCTAATAATCAAATTTCTCAATATCAATAATAATAAAATCTTAAAATAAATTTGAAAACAAAACACACTATATTCAGAGGGACTAAGATAGCAACTGACCTTGACTTCATAACTGAAGTAACAGAAGACACAGGCAATGGAACAAGAATTTGGAAGTGCTATCAGAAATTTTTAAAAGCTGATTAACTTGTTTGTAAGAAACAGCTCTGTTGATAAAATATTTCCTGGTAATCATGAAGCCCCGAGTTCAATCCCAAGCACTCTCATAAAAAGATGGGGATGATAGCTTTCACTTGTAATCCAAACACTGATAAGCAGAGACAGAAGGACCTGTGGGGCTCGCTGGCCAGACAGCCCAGCTTCATCAGTGAGCCCCAGGTCCCAATGAGAAATTCTTGTTTCAAAAAACAAGGTATATAGCTCCTGAGGAATAACAAAGACACCCTTCAAAAATAAAAGCAAAATGAATGCCCTTGAAATGCATCAAAAGCTGAAGGAATTCATCACCAATGTGTCTAACCTAGGAGGAAAAGTATAAAAATGGAAATAATAAAGAGAGATAGGAAATGAAAATCTCAAAGATGTTTTACAACCTCAATTTTAAATTTCTTTAAAAGACATTTGCTCAAAACAAAATGATAAAAATAAAAATTGGATATGGAAATATTAAAACATATTTACACATGAATTAAAATAATAGAAGAAGGCACAGAAGGAAACAATGAAAGTAACTTATTATGGTAAGGTTTTAGTATTACAAGAGCGGTATAGTATTATTTAAATGTAGACTATGATAAAGTTGAAGATTCACACTGAAAACCTGAAACTTTGCACTGAAGAGTGTAGCGTGGATGCATTGTAAAGCTAACAAAGCATACACCCAGGAGCAGAAAATGTCACTGCTTTTCAAGATCACAGTAGGTGTTAACTTTGTGAGAATGAGGCACAAGGGGATCCAGTCATGCTGTGCTCCTTGTTTCCATATTCATTACACGGATGTGTTCACAGTGTTGTACTGTTATGATGCATATATTACCGTGTGTGTGTGTGTGTGTGTGTGTGTGTGTGTGTGTGTGTGAAGACAAAGAGGAGGCAAATAAAAGATCATTTTGGAAAGCATTAGAGCCATCACACTACCCATCTAACTCACAGTAATACTGTTCATACAACAGTCTCTTTCAGAGGAGCATATGTTGGAGTTAGACGTGAAAAAAATTGCATGGCCTTATCTGATTGCTGTGAAAGCTGTCCTGTTGGAAATGCATTTCAATTTTTTAAAATTTGTTTAATTGAGCATACCTGTACCATAGTGGTGTGTACATATGGTGGTCAGAGGATTACTTTTTGGAGTTGTTTCTTGCTTTCTAATTGTTGAGGCAGGGTGTCATTGTTCCTGCTGCACCGTACTCTAGGCTAACTGCTCCCAAGCTCTCTGTCTCTGCCTCCCTTCTTACTGTAGCAGTAGGATCATAGATGCTCGCCACCACATCTAGTATTTTACAGGGTTCAGGGGATGTCACTCAGGTCCTGGTACTTGCAAGGCAACTGAACCATCTCCATCACCTCTGGATTTGAATTTTAAGCTTGTGGCCAGTAGCCTATTACAGAATTGAGTTTTCCATGTAAGTACTTCTGAAAGGCAAATGGGCGTGAAGGAGTTGGAGGCCTTAATTTAGATAAGGAAAGAAACTAAGGAATGGATTAAAAGAAAGTTTAAGGATAGAGGACTGAGTCATCTTGATGTAGTGGAAAAACTAACATTCTGGAAGTAATTGAAAGAGTTTGAAAGACTGAAGGTTATGATTACAAAGTAGAGTGTCTAAATGTATGCTCTTAGCAGTGGGTTGCTTTAAGGTCATAGAAGGGTCTAGAGCATGGTGTGTAAGTTCCTCAACATGGAGAACAAGGGGGCCTTCCCAGACAGCTGTGGTGTGGTGGGATCCACCTCTGAGATGTGATGGTATGTACAGGAACTCATCCTCAGTCTATACCAGCTGTTCTTGGGTGGAGACAAAATTCTCAAATAGGCAGAGGGCTCTCAGCAGAGCTTTATTCACATTCAGGTGCACAGATCCCAGGTACACACACAGCTGCACCTTTGGTAGTGTTATTTCTAGACACAGAATATTTTGGTACTTCTTGAGCTTGAAGAGTCAAATCTCCTGAAGTATTTTACTGTACAGTTATGAACTGACCTCAAAGACAAAGGTGTGGTCACTATTCTCAGAGAATTCCCCATTGAGAAGGAGGGTGGGGGTAGACTAGGAGAAAGTAGTTATGACAGTACAGTGAATAAGTTTACAGATTCCTGTTCAAAGTGCTGCAAGAGAGCTAACAATATCTACTCCTTTTGATTATACTTGAAAGAAGTCTTCCCAGAGAAGGTGAAATGAGATCTTTGTCTTGAAAAATGAGTGGGACTTCACCAAGGAGTGATGTGAAGTGGGTGGGGTTTGGAGATAAATTACAAGTCCAAAGGCAGAAAGAAGCCACAAAAAAGGAATTCCCAGGAAAGTGACAAGACTGCGTGCATCTCCTTTGGTGGAGTCTGTAGGGGTCAGTTAGGGAAACTGAGGTTGGGAATACACCATGGGGGCAGCTTATGCTCCGCCTCCATTTGAAAGGATGTTCTAACACTGCTGACCATGTCATCCACTTCACACTATGGGTCAGAATAGTTCCTTTTAATGTCGGAACCCCAGTTGACTTTTGCATGGTCCGACCACTGTGCTCAAGGTTACTGGACAATTGTTATTCTTTTCTGAAGTGTTCTTTCAAATCACCATTTCTACCTGTGGATAATTGTCCATTTTTTTCCAGAAAGTAAGCATGAGATATCCCTAAATGTCAAAGTTTAGAATTTAATTACCTCTAAGAAGGTCAAGAGAGCTCTACATTCTCTTCTGGTTTGCGGCCTTTGGTAAGATCGAGGTAGGCCTAGTACCTCTCCACCTTTGTCTTTACTGCTCTTCTCAGATCGTCCCCATCCAGTCACTGTCTCTTTTTCATCCAGCCTTATTCCCATAATACTTTCTAATGTATAAATCAATGACTCAAACCCTTGTCCTTTAACTAAATAACAAATATATATGAGCAATATTGTAGAATGGTCCTAATTTTATGCTCTTACTCTTTGATCTCATTAGGATATTATTTCTGTAAGGAGTGGCCTTCTTTTAAATTAAGATCAGCCAATATTATGGATATTCCTGAAAATGTATCGCCTATTAACTTCACGAAATGCTTCATTTTTCTGATGGCACTAGGAAAAGGCAAAGTTATGCTAATGATATTTTCTAAATCTGATTTTAGTGTCCATTGTTAGGAACATTTATGTACATAAAAA
>NW_008327369.1:0-203 GCF_000622305.1 Nannospalax galili
AAAAAGATGGGTTTTGTTTCTTAATCCATTCATATAGTCTGTGTCTTTTGGACTGAGTAGTTCAGTCCGTTAATGTTTAAAGTTATTAATGAAAGATGAGTATTGAATCCTGTCATTTTGTTGTTGTTGTTTATATTCTGGCTATAGCTGTGCTTTTACCGTTATACCCTCATTGGAATTCTTTCTGCAACCCCTTGGGTATA
>NW_008327370.1:0-656 GCF_000622305.1 Nannospalax galili
TTCATTTGTTGTTGCTTTTCACCTGTCTTGAGTTGCAATGTTAAGTCATTTCTTTGGTTCTTTCTGATTTTTTTAATGTAGGCACTTAGAGCTATAAACTTCCCTTTAAGGACTGCTTTCAGCGTGTCCCAGAGGTTTTGTTGTGTTGTATTGTCCTTTTCATTTAGTTCCAAGAATACTTTTCTTTCTTATTTTCTCTTTCGACCCATTCATCAGTCAGGAGTGTGTTGTTTAATCTCCATGTGTTCATGTGGTGATTAGGGCTTCTTTGGGTGTTGACTGTAAGCTTTATTGCATTGTGGTCTGATAGAATGCATGAATTATTTCAATCTTTTTGTATTTGTTGAGGTTTGTTTTGTGCCCCAGTATATGGTCAATTTCAGAGACGGTTCCATGGGGCACTGAATAGAAAGTATGTCCTTTGGTAATTGGGTAGAATACTCAGTAGATGTCTGTTAAGTCCATTTGATATATAGTATTGTTTAATTCAGCTGTCTCTCTGTTAACTCTCTGCCCTGTTGACCTATCTAATGGAGACAGTGGGGTATTGAAGTCCCTTACTATTAATGAGTTGGGATTAATCTGGGTGTTAAAGTCCTATAGTACTGTTTTTATGAAGTTAGGTCCACCAGAGTTTGGTGAATATATGTTCATGA
>NW_008327371.1:0-325 GCF_000622305.1 Nannospalax galili
ACTAAACTTACAAAACAAAGAGACAATTCTGAAAGCTGCAAAAGAGAAACAGCAACTCACATATAAAGGAAAACCCACTAGGATTACAGCTGATTTTCAGTGCAAACATGAAAGCCAGAAGAGACTGGACCAAAATATTCCCAGTTTTAAACAACCACCAATGCCAACCCAGATTCCCATAACCAGCCAAAATGTCTATTATAGTTGAAGGGGAAAGAAAAATCTTCCATGACATAAATAGGCTGAAGGAATTCATATCCACGAAACCAGCCCATCAGAGAGTTCTGGAAGCAATACAAAGAGTTGAAGAAAGGAATGACTATAT
>NW_008327372.1:0-286 GCF_000622305.1 Nannospalax galili
AACCTTATAAGACATAAAATTAAATGAGGTTTTAATCTTTAAAAAAGATTTACATCTCATTATTAAAATACACATTTTCATACAGAAAATTCATTTTTAATGCAATTGACACTAAGATGTTTGCACATGCATTTCTGATCTCTATATATCTGATTATTGCTAGTCACAGTCTGTTACTTTCTGAGCTTCTTGGCATATGAGCATGGATATTATGTCATCTGGTAGATTTCAATGCTAATGTTTTTCACATCTACTAATTATTAAGGAGAAAATTTTGATGCTTTGA
>NW_008327373.1:0-226 GCF_000622305.1 Nannospalax galili
AATTGAGGGACACTAGGTTGCTTCCATCTCTTAGCTATTGTGAAAAGAACACCAAAAAACATGGATGTACAAATGTCTCTGCAATAGGATGAGTTCTTTGGGTATATGCCAAGGAGTGATATAAGTGGGTCAAATGGTAGGTTCATTTGTAGTTTTTTTAACAGTTCTCCCCATGGCTTTCCATAGGGGTTGAACAAGTTTGCAGCCCCACCAGAAGTGGATGAGT
>NW_008327374.1:0-228 GCF_000622305.1 Nannospalax galili
AGCATTGTATTAACACTGGGAAGCATTGTGTTAAC
Source organism: Nannospalax galili (assembly GCF_000622305.1). Classification (NCBI taxonomy): domain Eukaryota; kingdom Metazoa; phylum Chordata; class Mammalia; order Rodentia; family Spalacidae; genus Nannospalax; species Nannospalax galili. The sequence goes on from NW_008327374.1 coordinate 36, forward strand.
ACTGGGAAGCATTGTGGTAAGAATGGGAAGCATTGTGATGACACTGGGAAGCATTGTCTTAACACTGCGAAGCATGTTTATGACACTGGGAAGCACTGTGTTGACATTGGGAAGCATTGTGGTAACACTGGGAGGCATTGTATAAACACTGGGAGGCATTGTGTTAATACTGGGAAGCATTGTGATGACACTA
>NW_008327375.1:0-751 GCF_000622305.1 Nannospalax galili
TTTTGGTTATCCGAGGTCTTTTGTGCTTCCATATGAATCTTAGGATAGTTTGTTCCATTTCTGTGAAAAAATGTCATGGGGATTTTGATTGGCATTGCATTGAATCTATATATGACTCTTGGTAGGATGGTCATTTTCACAATATTAATTCTTCCAATCCATGAGCATGGGAGGTCCTTCTATCTTCTGATGTCTTCCTCAATTTCTTTCTTTAAAGAGTTAAAATTTTCCTTGTAGAGCTCTTTAATGTCTTTGGTCAGGTTTATTCTGAGATTTTTTTTTTGCAGCTATTGTGAAGGGGAGTGTTTCCATGTGCTCTTTCTCTGATTACTTGTTATTATATAGAAAGCCTACAGACTTTCGTAGGTTAATTTTGTAACCTGCCATTTTACTGAACATGTTAATAATTTCCAGGAGTTTGCGGGTGGAATTTTTGGCGTCCCTTAGATATATTATCATATCATCTGCAAAAAGGGATAATTTGATTTCTTTTTCCAATTATTGCTCTTTAATTATTACTCCTTTAATTTCCTTCTCTTCTCTTATTGCTCTTGCAAGAGTTTCAAGTACTGTGTGAAAGAGAAGTGGGAACAGTGGACAGCCTGATTTCAATGGGAATGATTCCAGTTTTTCTCCATTTAGAATGATGTTGGCTGTGGGTTTGTTATATATGACTTTAATTATGTTGAGGTATGTTCCTTCCAGTCCAATTATCTCTAGGACTTTGAACATAAATGTATGTTGAATTTTG
>NW_008327376.1:0-1047 GCF_000622305.1 Nannospalax galili
AAAAGAAAACTAGAGACCCATATCTTTAATGAACATAGATGCAAAAATTCTAAAAAAATATACTTGCAAACCACATACAGACACACATCAAAAAGATCATCCACCATGATCAAGATGGTTTTATCCCAGAGATGCAGGGATGGTTCAATATACGAAAGTCAATAAATGTCATAAATCATATAAATGGGCTCAAAGACAAGAACCACATGGTCATCTCAATAGATGCAGAGAAGGCCTTTGACAAAATTCAACATGCTTTTATGTTCAAAGTCCTAGAGGGAAATGGAATGGAGGGAACATACCTCAACATAATTAAAACCATATATAACAAACCCACAGCCAACATCATTCTAAATGGAGTACAATTAGAAGCATTCCCATTGAATTTGAGAACCAGACAAGGCTGTCCACTATCTCCACTCCTCGTTAACATAGTGCTTGAAACTCTTCCAAGAGCAATAAGACAAGAGCAGGAAATTAAAGGTGTAATAATTGGAAAAGAAGAGATCAAATTATCCCTCTTTGCAGATGATATGATATTATATCTAAGGGATGCCACAAAAATTCCACCAGAAAACTCCTAGAAATTATTAACACATTCAGTAAAGTGGCAGGTTACAAAATTAATCTATAAAAGTCTAGCCTTTCTATATACCAATGACAAGCAATCAGAGAAAGAGTACATGGAAACACACCCGTTTGGAATAAACATGACCAAAGACTTTAAAGACCTCTACAAATAAAATTTTAAATCCTTAAATAGATTGAGGAAGACATCAGAAGATTGAAAGACCTCCCATGCCCATGGATTGGAAGAATTAATATTGTGAAAATGACCATCCTACCAAAAGCCATTTATAGATTCAATGCAATGCCAATCAAAATCCCCATGATATTTTTCACAGAATTGGAAAAAAAATCCTAAGATTCATATAGGAGCAAAAAAGACCTCAGATAGCCAAAGCAACCCTGTGCGCTAAGAGAAATGCTGGGGGAATTACTATACCAGATGTTAAACTGTATTACAGAGCTATAGTCATAAAAACA
>NW_008327377.1:0-319 GCF_000622305.1 Nannospalax galili
AAGTGGATCTCTGTGACATAAGAGACCAGCCTAGTCTGTAAAACAAAAACCTGTGACAAACCTACCACTCACACAATAAAAATTGCCCACACTTGACTATGTGAGGAATAGTTCAAAAGTCCAATTCAACAGGGGACTTTTGTTTACTAACATTCACAATATAAAACCATGTTGTGGTTCACAAAGTGTTGTAACATCAAAAAACAAAACAAAACAAAACAAAAAACTATTTTTAAAATAAATACATTGAAATTCCAAAACTGTTGACTATGACTTTTAAACTTTAGAAGGTAATTTTAAATTTAAATCTCACTGAAGT
>NW_008327378.1:0-1423 GCF_000622305.1 Nannospalax galili
ACGTGGGGCCATAGTGTTGGCATATTGGAGCATTGTGATGTCAAATTCGAGTATTGTGATGTCACAAGGGAACATTCAAAAGTCATGTTGTAACATTGTTGACATATTGGAGCAATATACTAGCACATGGACCTATGGTGTTGGCAGATTAAAGCATTGTGATGTCATATTGCAACATTGTGATGACAAGGTCTAGCAATATAATGCACGTGGGGAAATAGTGTTGGACAGTGGAGCATTTTGATGTCACAATGGAGTATTGTGACATCACAATGGAACATTGAGATGTCGTATTTTAAGATCGTGATGGGACATTGGAGCAATATAATGGCACATGAGATGACAGTGTTGGCACATAGGAGCATTGTGATGACATAATGGAGCATTGTAATTTCACATTAAAAGATTGTGAATCATATTGTAACACAGTGATGACACCAAGGAGCACTGTGATGTAACAGTGGAACATTGTGAAGTCATATTGTAATATTTTGATGGAATATTGGAGCAAAATAATGGCACATGGGGCTATAGTGTTGGCACATTGGAGCATTGTGATGTCACATTGGAGCATTGTGATTTCACAATGGAACATTATGAAGTCATATTGTACCATTGTGATGGCACCATGGATCATTGTGAGGTCACATTGGGAGACTGTGAGGGGACGTTGAGCACCATGCTTCCATATTGAGCATAATGAAGACACAATGGATCATTGTAATGACACAAATGTGCGTAGTGATGGCACAATGAGCATTGTAATGTCACAATGGAACATCGTGAATTCATATTGTAACATTGTGTTGACAAATTGGAGCATTGTGGTGTCACATTGGAGAATTGTGTTGTCATATTGGATCACTGTGATGTCACAGTGGAAGATTGTGAAGTCATATTGCAACATTGTGACAGCACATTGGAGCAAAATAATGGCACATGTGTTGATAGTGTTGGCATTGGAGTATTGTCATGTAAGATTGGAGCATTTTTATGTCAGAATGGAACACTGAGAAGTCATGTTGTAATATTTGATGGTTCAGTGGAGCAATATAATATCACATGGGGCAATAATGTTGGCACATTGGAGCATTGTGATGTCACAATGGAGCATTGTGATTTCACAATGGAACATTATGAAGTCATATTGTACCATTGTGATGGCACCAATGTAATCGCTCATGGGGCAGTAGTGTTGGAACATTGGAGCATTGTGATATCACACTGGAGCATTGTGATTTCCCAACGGAACACTGAGAAGTCATATTGTCACATTGTGATCACACATTGCAGCAATATAATGGCACTTGGGGAGATAGTGTTGGCACATGGGAGAACTGTGAAGTCACATTGAAGGATAGTGAAATCACACTGGAACATTGTGAAGTCATATTAGAACATTGTGATGGCACATTGGAGCACT
>NW_008327379.1:0-662 GCF_000622305.1 Nannospalax galili
TTAACTCCAGTTCTAGGGGAATCCGAAGCCCTCTTCTGACCTCCATGGCATAGCATGACACGGGTGCACTCACACACATGTAAGCTATACACTCATACACAGAAAAATAAAAATAATAATAAATAAAATATTTTTTAAAAAGCTCCACCTATAGAGGCTCCTGAACAACTACTAGGGAACTTCCAGGCCAGAGAGTCAGCATCCTCAGTATCTGTTAATGTTTCTATGTGCATATAATGTGAGCAAAGGGCAGTGTGAATCTTCTCTAAGAGGATTTCAAAGCCTTCTATGTTTACTTTTTTAAAACGATATATTTGTTGTTGTTTGTGTGTATGTGTGGGGGCCTCAGGGTATGTCATGTGCATTTGGCTCCCTCAGAGGCCAGAAGGTTTCAGATCCTCAGGAACTGGCATTATAAACAGTTATGAGCCCAGACATGGGTGCTACAAGCCCAAATTCCCATTCTTTGGAAGAGCAGCAAGCACTCTTAATTGCTGACCAATCTCTCTAGCTCCCTAAGTTTGCTTTTTAAGTGTTGTAAGCCTCCATATTCCCTTCATGAGAAAATATTAATTTGGAAGAAATACCTATACAACACTCCATCCCTTCCTTGAGATCTTTTTTTTTTTTTTTTTTTTTCCTGGCCATTTTTCTCACATTTT
>NW_008327379.1:1923-9292 GCF_000622305.1 Nannospalax galili
TAATTTCAAGCCAAATTTCATTCAAAATTTTTTTAATATAGAAAAAGTCAATAATTCAAACTGCAAATTTTTTGGAGGCAGGATCTAACTTTGTAGCTCAAGCTGGACTGAAACTCTGTATGTGGCCCAGGCTATGCTCAAACTTGTAATTCTCTTGCTTCTGTCTCTTGGGTGTTGACATTATGGTGTCACCCACCACACCTAGCTCAAAGAGGATTTTTAAAACCAAATTTTCAAACAAAATACAATCTAGTGACGTACTAATTTGATAATTGTAGACTAAAGCATATAGTAGAATATTACCTTTGTTTCCTACATTTTAACCATTATGCATGTACAATGAAACAATTATAACATATATAACATATGAGTCTAGAATCTCCATTAGTGCAGCAGAGTGTGATGGCACGTTCGGGGCAAAGCACTCACATTCTGTGTTCACAACCAAAGCTGAAATGCTATTGCACACAGAAACACCACTGGTGAGTGTGGTGATAATTGACATTCATGTCTGACTATGAATTTATGCTCATTTCATATTCAGAAACCCTTTAGTACCGTCCAATTTATTTATTACTTCCTGCATCTTCAGTTATACAATCAGAAATGGGTTCAGGACCCACTGCCAGGGGACCAGGAACCTTGGCTCTCTGTTAGATTTTTATGTAGGGGTAGGAAGCCTGGATTCCTTACTCCTCGGCAGTAGCTGGCATGTGATCGCCCAATATTTTGGGACTCCTCACTCTTTGACAGCAGCGACTTTAACACCTTCCAGGCCAAGGATGTCTAAGACCCTTTGCCCTAAAGGCTTGCCATCTCTCTTGGACTGCCAGAAACAGAGGCCCGCAGCTTCCCTTCTTGGCTCTTCACAGCCTTTGATCCATCAGCAGCCCCAGCGCTCTGTCCTCTCGCTACTCTCTTGCTACTTTGGCCGCACCCCACGTTCCTGCCCTGGCTGGTCTCTGCACACTGTTCGGCTGTGGCTTCAGGCGTCCAGGAGCTCATCCTGCCTCTCTTAGCTTCGCACAGATGCTCTGCTGTCCCTGATGCTGCTTTTCTCCTGTCCTCCACTCAGCCTGCAGTGCATGTGACAGGACAAGGCCACCCAAGAGGCCCTTACTGGACCTAATGTTGCAACACCAAGCAGAAGAGCAAAGGACAGTGACACCCAAGCAAACTCACCAAGTGAGCTAACATCCTGCTCACATAGAGTAGGAGTGTCTGCACCAATCACAAGCATCCTTTGCAGAGGAAGGCTTCTGTTGGCACCAGTCAGAGCATTGCCTCTAGCAGCACCAGTCACAACATTCCCTCTGACAGGCCCTCAGGGGATGTGCAGCTCCTCTGGCCTGGATGGAAAGGGATGCTTGTGCCCTTAACAGTTTAAGGACGCTTGAACAACACTGGCTGAGCTGCCCCTTCAGGAGGTAGAACTAGTGCTCCAGGAGAGTTCGGGATCCCTTCAGGAGCTAGAACTAGTGCTCCAGGAGAGTTCGGGAGTTTTGTCATACGGGAGCTCTGCCTGGAAAGCCCATATACTACATTGACTTAAGAAGAGTCTGACAAATACCAATTAGGGCGTCAAAATGCCCCAATATTTCTACTTGACTGTGAGAAAGTGAGGATGAGAAAGACTGTTCTAAAGAACTTCAAAGACCTTACATCCACAGCTCTGGTGATTTTAGCAGTGCGTAAACAATGCTCAGCACATGCCCAGAGCCCCAGGAAGAGCTGAGTTCCCTGTGTCTCACAGTCACTCAATGGAAATTATCATTTAAGACTTTTTTTAAACAACATTGAAAAATATACAATAAAGATATCGGTACTATACACTCTGCTACTTAATATTGCTTTCGAATCCCTTGAATACAGTATTCATTGCAATGTAACAAAGTCATAAGATTATTAAGAGCCAGGATTGGTGACTTACACCTGTCATTCCAGCACCTAAAATGTGGAGGCAGGAGGATCATGAGTTCCAGGCCAGCCTGGATCAGAGAGTGACACCCTTCAAACCCACAACTCCAAAATTGCTTGTAAAAATAGGCTGGAGTTAAAGACTAAGTGGCACATTACTTTCCAGCATTTGAAATTTCTGGATTAGACACTGTCTACTGAAGAAAATAAACTAGTTTGAAAGAAATGGGGACACTGTGGAGCTCTCCTGCATTTGATACATAGAGGCAAGAGGACCAGGAGTCCAAGGTCATTCTCAGCCACTCAGCATTCACACAAGCCCGGATTATATAAGGCTCTGACTGAATAAAAAAAATTGAACAAATGACAGAAAGACAGATGCATGGATAGAAAGATGGATGGACGGGTGGATGGGTGGACTGACAGACAGAAAGGCAGACAGAACTGGGTGAACTGACTCATACATGTCATCCCAGAACATGGGATGGCACGGCAGGACTGCCATGACCTCAAGACCAGGATGAGGTACACAGTGAGTTCTAGTCTGACTGTTCAAAGTACAGTGTGAGATCCTTTCTCAAAAAGGAGAGGGAAGGGATGTAAAAAGAAAATCCCAACTACAGACAGAAACAACCAGTCACCGAAGTATATCACCAAATGACATAATGAATTAAAAATCATATAGTTTAACTTGAAGCATGATCATTTAACTACACTGAATTTATAGCTGGACTTCAACCAACAAATCAATGCATACATTCTTCCCCAGATCATATGGAATATGCACCAAGACAAGCCACCTCGGAGTCACAAATATAAAAGCTAGTTTACATAACTGAAATTAAAAGAGAAAAATCAGAAACCTCTGTACAATCTCCAAGTAACTGGAAATCATAACCTTATAAGAATGCATGGGTTAAGAAAGAGAACGTAAGAGAAATGTAAATACTTCAGAAACAGTAAAATCAAAGTACATTTAATTAAAAAATCAAGGTGTGAGTCAGGCTAGCACAGAGAACAGTGTAGTCAGCCGAGACTCTGAACAATGGAGTTAATTTCTCCTCCCTTTAATGACTTTCAAACTTTTATAGTTTTTATTCAATTGTATTTCCAATATATCCAAAGTAAACAAACCTGGTCCATCTGGCCCAAACTGGTTTGGGATGCATGGGCAAGAAGTGAGCACTATGTCCATAAATGAAGGCTTAGGGGAAATTTCCTCTGTACTGTCCTCTGCCTCTGCATAATTGCCTGTGCACATAATTAAAATCTAATGTATTGTGGGAAGGGACATGTACAGTTAAAAAAATGATTATTTGATCTAATTTAGCAATCAAAACAGAGAACTGTCCATGCTATGCTGCATCCTTTAGCGGGCAAAATTCACCTCCCTTCCTTCCCTCTCTCCCTCCCCCCCTTCTCTCTTTCTGAGACAGGGCCTCACGATACAGCCCTGGCTGGAGGAGAACTCATTAAGATCCACAGGCCTCTAAGATCTAAGGGATTACAGGCATGGGGAACAATGTCTTTCCTTCTCCTCCTGCTGTACTCCAATACAGGGCACATCAAAACCTACTCAGGGCCCTTGCGTTCTTACTGACTCACGTGGCCTGCTGCTTTCTTACAGTGGATTTCTTTCTGCTCTATACTACTCCTTTGCTTCTGGATACAGTTTCATCCATATTCTGCAATATATGTAAACTTTTATTTCATTCTGGGAAAAAGAAGTTGGAAAAACCCAGCCCAGACCCTGAACACCACAACACGAGTAGTGTTTGGAAGAACGTTAAACCATCAAAGTGAATACTAGAAATAGAGAAACGAACACCTCGCCACTGGGCCTTCCGTGTTAGAAAATGGAAGATGAGATCAGCCAAAATCACACACTCAGAAATGATAGAGAATGAAATTAAAAATAGAAAATCAATAAAGAACACAAAGAAACACAAGGCTGATTCTTCAAAGTAACAACTAAAGAACAGCCAGGCATAGCAGTTCATATTTGTAATCTCAGCAGTCCAGAGGCTGGGGCAAGGGAATCAACATTTATTTGATGCCAGATTGGAATATCAATACATATATGAATATATGTATGTATGTGTACATATAGTGTTGGGGAACCCTGCTCCTAGGGTTGTAGTCCTCCATGTCCGGATAGCTCTAAGGGGCTCTGCGCCATATGGAAGGAGTCCCCTTCTCAGCAGGGGGCCTCCTGCTCTCTTCCTGACCTACCTGGAAAGCAACACCAAGCAGGGATGCCTGACCTTATTTGGAACATGACCTTTGGCATAGTTACCTGGAGTAAAACTATGCCCAGGGTTTTTCTATATGATAATCAGGCATTGCCTGGTAGTCAGACGGTAGGAGCCCACTACCACATGAAAATAAAGCATACTATGAGCACCTATCAGCTGAGGCATTGGCTACTGCCTCCACACTATATTTTCCCTAGTTCTCCCACTGAATAAACGGGGCTGTTTCACTGAGTCTGGAGCTGTTTGCATCACTGAACATGCCTTCCTGGAAGGACTTTCTTCCATCAGTACTCACTGGCCATCCTGACCCCATTCATCACTTCTGCTCCCTTTGTCCTCGTGGAGCGGTGGCCAATGACCCATGAGGAGAGTGAGCAACCCCACAGCTGGCACCCAATACATATATGAATATATGTATGCATATGTACATATAGTAATATACATATGTATAGATGTATACTAGTCAAGAAAAGAGGACACAGAAATTACTTTTTAGAGGGTCGGTATGAAGATGGGTATTAAAAGTATCATATATTAGTTATTTTTGTCAATGCTGTGTCAAAGAACCTGAAAAGAAACTAAAACGGATAAAAGATGAAAGATATATTTTGATATTTTAAAAAGGAAAACAGCCCAGCCTGGTGGGGAAGCATGACTAGCTGTTCACACAGCTCAGCAACCAGAAAGCAGAATGTGAGAGGAGCAGAGGAAGATGCATTAGATCAGACCATTGGGATGACACAGTCTCTGGACCTCTGGAAGCAGGCACTCACCTCTCCTGCAGTTTTAGCTCTCTCTCACCATAAATAAACCCTTTCCTTACAAGCTCATCATCAGTGTTGTCACTGGGACAGACTGTCAAGCCCATCATTATAAGCACAGGCCCAAGCTTGACCTCAGCTTCTTGGGATCTCCTTCACATTAACCCAGGGATTGGGTCAATCTTAACACCCTCCTACAGGGAAAAAAAGACCACTTGAAGTTGTTTGGACCTGGCATTATCAAGTCAACTTCACATTTCTAATTGCAATCAAGCTACAAGGCTCATTACCACTGAGGGAGAGTGAGAAGGGACACAGGCAGATAAGGAAAGTCAGAGCAGGTTCCTTAAGATGGCAGCTTTGAGCGAGGTGGAAGAGGAAGGGAGGATCCAGTGACCCTATAAGACTCTGGAACTAGGGCCCAATTAGTGGATCCCCAGCTCCTGGACATCTCCCTTCCAAAAGGGAGCTGCTCCCTTGCTTCAATAAAACTGCTTCTGTCACTTTCTTCATGGGTTGGATTTCTGTCTTTCCCAGACAGTCAATAACTGGCCTGTCTCCTGTAAGAAACTCAGCTATCCTCTAGACAGCCACCAAAACCCCCATTACACCATGGGTCCATCTGGCCTCCCACAGAAGCCTGTGTGTTCAACTCTCATGAGTTTCTTGGAGATCTCCATCTACTCTTTGAAGGGAATCTCGTAAAATCCATCCTCACAAACCTCTGGCCCCCTATCTGGGTTTTATGATATAAATTTTCTATGTTGCTTCTTTTTTTTTTCTTTTTCTTTTTGAGACAGTGTCTCCCTGTAGGTTCAGCTGTCCTGGAACTCACTGTGTAGACCAGGCTGGCCTTGAACTCACAGAGATCTGCCTGCCTCTGCCTCCCGAGTGCTGGGACTACAGGCATGTGCCACCACGCCTGGCTATGTTGTTTCTTACAAAAACAGTCAACTTTAGGGAATTCATCCCAAGCCTTTTCCTCCATGGAGACCTCTGAAACTATTGCTGGACCAAGGTTAAACTCAGCTAAATTACAATCCACATCTCTACTCCTGTTGCAAAGGCTGCCTACCTGCTCTCAGGACAATGCTGACAACATCGCTGGACTCCGTACTGGGTCTTAACTGCCTGAGTACTACTGTTACACTCCTTACCTGCCACGTCTAAATCCCATTATTGGGTCACTTTTACCCATTCCACATCCTATTAATCCCATTTCCTCCTCAAATATAATTTTACCACCTTATCCAAGAGGGTTCAGACACAACTGAACCCTCAAGGAGGACTGCAGATCTGACTGCTCTTACATCTAAATCAAAGTGGGACTGTCTACTCAGCCACTCGGGTAAATTAGACTCAATTAACAGTCTTCTCCCACACCCATTCCAATGGAGCATCTCTCTTGCTGCACTGACCAAACTTCCAAAACTGTCAGGGACAAATGAAACCACAAACGCATCATAGCTGTATCTCTCTACTTATCAGATGGAAGCGCTGTTTGCTCAGATACTGGCCACTTAAGCCAGGCTCCCATTTGTATTAAAGCCACAAGTCACAAGGAAATATCTGTTTCCACAAGGACCCTTCCATCATGCAACTCTTCTCACCTGTTAGACAAGACAAAAAAAGAACATCTCTATCTCCAACTTACTCAATGCCAAGATAAGGTGCAGGCCTCACAGGAGGTTTGCTTTCAGCTTACTTCAGAAACTCTGAACAAAACCTCATTAGCGGGTTGAGGAAATGGCTCACTTGATAAGGTGCTTGTCGGAGAAACATGGGGCAAGAGACTGGATCTGCAGGAGGAAGGAAAAAGCTGAGCACAGTGCCATGCCTCACATCCCTGTGTGGGGAGGTGGAGAATCTAGGATGCCTGGGGCTTGCTAGGCTGCTAGTGTTGCAGAACTGGTGAACTCCTTGTTCAGTGAGAGGCCCTGTCTCAATAAATAAGACGGAGGGCATCGAGATGGCTAAGTCAGCTAAGGTACTTGCCGACAAGCCCGGCAAACTTGGTTCAATCCTCAGAACCTACATAAAGGTGGAAGGAGAAAACTGACTCCACGAAGTTGTCTTCTGGCCTCTACACATGCATTATGGCAAATGTGAGCCAAGCGCACACATCATACACGCACACATGCACAATAGTAATGAATAAAATTTTTTAAATTCAGAAAATGAGGAAAGTGACAGATGGAGTCACTCAGTGTGGACTTCTGGCCTCCACAAATATGTGGACACATTTACACATATCTGCATTCAAATGAACACATACCCACACACAAACTCTATTCAATGAACTCTGACAATGTGCTTGTATGAACTGTCTTCTTGGAAAGGACATATTCAAATTCCCTCCCACTCCAACAAATGATCGAGTCCTAATAGACCACAAAGAGTTTATCAGGTACTGGAAAAAATTAAAAAATTTTATTC
>NW_008327379.1:11259-11625 GCF_000622305.1 Nannospalax galili
AGACCCAGAAAGAAAATGTCACATGTTCTCTCTCATAGCTGGAAACTAACTTTGAAATTTTAGATATACATGTTTCAATTTGAAAATCCAGAGAGGTCAAAAAATTAATAAGTGGCTATGGGGTAGGGGATACCTCCTGGATGGGGACGTAGAATGCAGTGACATAAAGGGGGAAAGGGGAATATTGGAATAGGAAGTATTAAATGGGGTGGGAATGGGAAGTAGGGCAGAGAAGGGAGTATAGGATAGGAATATTAACACTATAGTCTTTAGAAAAAGCCATATGGAATCCTACCACTATGAAGCTTTTTAAAGTATATACACATACATTATTAAAAAGAGACTACAGCCCTCAAGAGGCAGAAG
>NW_008327380.1:0-2919 GCF_000622305.1 Nannospalax galili
AGCAGGGGCACTTTAAAAGGGATTGTCCCAATCGTCCCTCGGCCAATAGGGCTGCTGGCCTCCTGCGTTCCTCACAAGGCCCCATGCGCCACCGGAATCTGTGCCCACGATGTCAGAAGGGTAACCACTGGGCAGGCGAATGCCAATCTAAGTGGGACGTTAATGGCAAGCCTCTGGGCCCCAGCCAGCAGGGAGCAAGGCCAAAAAACGGGCAACGGGGCTCGTTGTCTCAGGGCCCTCAAATATATGGGGCAATGCAGCAGACTCCCACCCAATGGCCCATCATGCAGCAGATCCCTCGTCACCCCCAGATGAGGGATCCCCCGAAGAGCAACCGCAGGAAGTGCAGGATTGGACATCTGTGCCACCGCCAGACTCATATTAATGCCAGAGATGGGGGTCCAAACTATTAGTTCCAATTTCCGTGGGCCCCTACCCAAAGATACAGTGGGTCTTTTGCTAGGATGCAGTTCTGCAACCCTAAAGGGCCTGGTAATTCATCCAGGAGTGATTGATTCAGATTATGAAGGAGAAGCTAAGATCATGGTCTCTTCTCCTAAGGGGATTTTGGCCATCGCCCCCCGCGATCGTATCACCCAGCTCTTGATTCTTCCCAGTTGTCATTCCCAATATCCTACTAAAGGCTTATTAAGGGGACAAGAAGGATTTGGCTCCACCGGTAATCCTGGGGCCTGGCTGATGATGAATTTGAATGAGCGGCCTCTATATAAATTGATTGTCCAAGGAATGCCCCTATGGGGTCTATTAGACTCAGGAGCCGATCACAGTATCATTAAAAACACAGATTGGCCAAAGGCGTGGCCGGTTCAGCATTCCACTCAAGTCTTAAGAGGCTTAGGCTATGCCCAAGATCCCGAGTGCAGTGCAAGCTTTTTGACATGGAAAGATGAGGAAGGACATTCAGGAATTTTTCAGCCCTTTGTCTTAAGTATCCCCATTTCTCTTTGGGGGCGAGATGTGATGAAACAAATGGGAATTACATTAACCACAGATAACTGTTATAGCCCACAAAGCAAAAAGATAATGAGTAAGATGGGCTATAGGCCTGGTAAAGGATTAGGCCTCAGGGAAGATGGTCGTAGGCTTCCTATTTCTGCCCAAGGCAACATTGGTCGCCAAGGCCTGGGTTTTTCCTAGGGGCCACTGAGCAAATTCCTATTAAATGGAGAAGAGATCAGCCTGTGTGGGTACCTCAGTGGCCCCTTCCAAAAGAGAAACTGGATGCTGCCCACCAGCTAATAAAAGAACAGCTAAAGTCTGGCCACCTCAAGGAATCCACCTCTCCTTGGAATACGCCCATCTTTGTTATAAAAAGGAAATCTGGAAAATGGAGATTATTATATGATCTGAGGGTTGTAAATAATGCTATGGAAATCATGGGCCCAGTTCAGATGGGCCGTCCTATGATTTCAGCCCTTCCTCGCAATTGGCCATCAATAGTAATTGATTTAAAAGATTGTTTCTTTTCCATCCCGCTGCATCCTGATGATACTGATAAATTTGCATTTACATTGCCATCCATAAATCATGCTAGCCCTGAAGCCCGTTATGAATGGGTTGTGTTACCGCAACGTATGGTGAACAGCCCTACATTGTGTCAGCTATATGTAGGCAAAGCAATTCAAGCCATTAGAGAGCGATGTGCCTCTGTAATAATTTATCATTATATGGATGACATTCTAATTTGTGCAGAAACCGAGAAGGACGTGAATGAGGCCGTTACACAGTTAATTGTTGAATTAAAACAATGGAATCTTGTCATTGCCCCTGAGAAGATGCAAACAGACTCTTTAAAAAATTACTTGGGAACAAAATTAACCAATACCGTGGTTGAAGCTCTTAAATTGTCTTTGAGAATTGATTCTCTTCGCACCCTCAATGATTTTCAGAAATTTCTGGGAGATGTGAATTGGATTAGGCCTTATTGCCATCTTCCGAATGCCGAATTGCAACCTTTATTTGAGTTGTTAAAAGGGGATTCTGATTTACAGTCGCCTAGAAGCTTAACCGCTGACGCTCGCCAATGTATCGCTAAACTTGAAGAAAAGTTGGCCCATGTACAAGTGGATCGTATAGATTTGACCAAACCACTCATATTATGTGTGATTGCCTCTGATTTATCCCCTATGGGGGTGTTATGGCAAAAGGGGCTGCTATTGTGGATATATTTAAATCATTCTCCCAATAAAGTTTTGCCATGGTATCCAGCTGCTGTAGCTCAGGTAGTTTTAAAGGCTATTAAAATAAGTGTTGGTGCCTTGGGCAAGCAACCTGATGTTACTGTGACTCCCTATACCCCAAAACAAATTGAACTTTTGGCTGCTAATAATGATGATTGGGCAGTACTGTGTACCAGTATGACAGGAGATTTTGATAGTCATTATCCCTCTCATCCTTGGTTGCAATTTGTAATTAGAAATCCATTAGTTTTTCCAAAAATTACTCGCTTGAAACCTATTGCAGGAGCAGTTAATGTCTATACAGATGATTCCAAAGGCGGGGTGGGAGTAGTTTATGTGGAAGGAAGGAATCCCAAGACTTATATCTTCCCCTGTCAATCCGCCCAGGCAGTAGAGCTGAGTGTTGTGATGCAAGTTTTTTTGGAAGTTAAGGAATCCTTTAATTTAATTTCTGACAGTCAGTATGTAGTCCAAGCTGTGAAATCATTAGAAAATGTCAGAGTAATAAAAACCTCCTCCACAGTTGCCTCCCTGTTGCAATCCTTGCAATGCTGTATATGGGAGCGCAAAAATCCTTTTAGCATCATTCATATTCGTGCACATACCGGTCTTCCTGGACCGATAGCAGAAGGAAATGCTATAGCAGACCTTTATACAAAATCCGTGCTTGCCTTTTTAATCGCTTCCCCAATTCAATTAGCCAGAGATTTTCATAAAA
>NW_008327381.1:0-120 GCF_000622305.1 Nannospalax galili
CACACACATACACACAGATACACACACATACATACACATATAAATACATACAAATACACACACATACAGACATATACACATACACACACATACACACATATACACATACACACACATACA
>NW_008327381.1:727-839 GCF_000622305.1 Nannospalax galili
AACTCACACACACACACACACACACACACACACAGACACACACATATACACATACATACAGACAAACATATACACAAACACAGATACACACACATATACACACATATACACA
>NW_008327382.1:0-411 GCF_000622305.1 Nannospalax galili
CCGATGTACCAACACTAAGGCCCATGTTCCATTATATTGCTCCAATGTGCCCTCAAGAAGGAACAATGTGCCAACACTATGGACCCATGTGCTATTATACTGTTTCAATCTGCCATCATAGTCTTATGATGTGACTTCACAGTATTATGTTGTGCCATCACAATGTTTACTGTGCCATCAAAATGCTCCAATGTACCAACACTAAGGCCCATGTTCCATTATATTGCTCCAATGTGCCATCACAATGTTACTATATGACTTCACAATGTTCCATTGTGCCATCACAATGCTCAAATATGCCAGTACTGTGGCCCCATGTGCCATTATATTGCTCCAATGTGCTATCACAGTGGTAGAAACTGACATCACAATGCTCCAATGTTCCAGCACTATAGCCCCATGTGCCATTAT
>NW_008327383.1:0-18736 GCF_000622305.1 Nannospalax galili
TTAACTGAGCATAACATTGTAATACCGCTTCCCCTGATGCACCTGCTATCAGAATATCATCCATATAGTGGACTATATACATGGATGGCCAAATATTTCTAGTATTTTGAAGAGCTGCAGCTACAAACTTTTGACACAGGGTAGGGCTATTGGTCATTCCTTGAGGCAAAACCTTCCACTGATATCTCTTCATAGGCTCTCTAAAGTTAATAGAAGGAAGGCTAAAAGCAAAGCGTTTGTGATCCCCAGGATATAAAGGAATAGTGAAAAAACAATCCTTAAGATCTACTATTATTTTAAAGTATCCTTGTGGTATGACAACTGGTGAAGGCAAACCTGGCTGTAAAGTTCCCATAAGAACCATAGTAGCATTGACTACTCTTAAGTCTTGCAATAGTCTCCATTTTCCTGACTTCTTTTTAATAACAAATATGGGTGTATTCCATGGAGAACAAGTCTGTTCTATATGCCCTGCCTCAAGCTGTTCCTGCACCAAATGAGTGGCTGCTGCCAATTTTTCTGCTGTAAGCGGCCATTGATATACCCAAACAGGATCATCCGATTGCCAGGTTATACGATCCACACAGTTTGAGGGTGCAGGACTGTCAATGGCTGCCATCATAAATTTCCCAAACCATGCTTATCATTTTGACCTATGCATGCTAAAGGTGACAACCGTCCATTTTCTAACTTCCCTAATCCCTTGCCAGGACTGTATCCCTGAGTAAGCATCTGTGCAGTA
Organism: Nannospalax galili; assembly: GCF_000622305.1. Taxonomy (NCBI): domain Eukaryota; kingdom Metazoa; phylum Chordata; class Mammalia; order Rodentia; family Spalacidae; genus Nannospalax; species Nannospalax galili. The sequence goes on from NW_008327383.1 coordinate 743, forward strand.
ACAACATCATTCAGACTACATATAACAACTCCCATTTGTGAAAGCAAATCTCTCCCCCATAAGTTTACTGGTAAATGAGGAACCACAAAAGGCTTAATCAAACCAGAATTATTCATGGAATCTTTCCAAGTGAGAAATTTTGAACTCTGTTTTGGATTTTGGCTCTGTCCTATACCTTTTAAATTAGTTAGAGTCTCAACTGTTGGCCAGGCTATGGGCCAAGCCTCAGCAGAAATAATAGTAACATCAGCTCCAGTATCAATGAGACCATCAAATTTTTTCCCATCAAGCCATAAAGTTAGTGTAGGTTTTTTACGAGTAACGGCTTGTATCCAGTAAGCATCGGATGAACTGAAGTTTTTATTTCCCCTGCTTTTTCCCTGAACAAGATGATTGGAATTAACCATGGGAATTAAAATTATTTGAGCAATACGTTCCCCTTGTGGGATGGTGACTATTTTATCCACAGCTCGGGCTAAAATTTTTATTTCTCCAGTATAGTCTGCATCAATTATCCCAGGCACAACAGATAAACCCTTAAAAGCAGTGCTCCCATGCCCTAATATCAACCCACAGGTATTGGCGGGGAATGGTCCATAAATTCCAGTCCCTATGGTCTGAACTCCCATATCTGGAGTCAATACTGTGTGGGAGGAGAAACTGAGGTCCAATCCTGCACTCCCTGTGGTTGCTCGATTGAGGTCAGAAATGGATTGCTGTTGTTCGTGGGAATGAAGCTGACTGCCCCAAAAGCTTGTTTTGGGGCCTGGGGCTGGCCCCTCCACCCATTTCCCTGACATGGAGGAAAAGGTCTCCCTTCAATATCAGTTCTAGACTTACATTCATTAAGCCAATGTCTTCCCTTTCTACATGTGGGACATAATCTTGGGGCTCTCTCATCTCTCATCTTTTTCTGATTATCATCATCATCCATTCTACATTCTTGGGCAAAATGCCCACTCTTACCACATTTAAAACACATTTTGCCTTTAATTCTACTTTTCTCAGCCAGGAAATCTTTCACAGATTGTCCACTAAAAGCCGTGGCCATGGCCAGTCCCTCCTGATAAGATGGATCTATAGATGAACACAGGCGTATATAGCCAGTCAAATCAGTCTTTTTCCTATAAGGCCTAATGGCTGCCTGGCAGGCAGGATTAGCATTCTCATAAGCCAACTGTTTCACATACTCTAGCCCTGCATCAACATTCCCAAATATTCTCCCTGCTGTGGTCATCAATCGATAGACAAAGTCTGCAAATGGTTCATGAGACCCCTGTTTGACTAAAGTGAGAGAAGACCCCAGATCCCCTTTAACTGGAAGTTTCCTCCATGCCTTAGTGGCAGCAACTCGAATCTGTGCACAAAGACCTGCATAATATTGCATCTGTCGTTCATTAGTCTCATACTGACCTTCACCCACTAACATGTCAAAACCCCATCCATTTCCAGTTTGTTGATTTCTTCTAGCTGTCTCCTTACAATTCTCAAAATACTCTGATTTCCATAGCAAATAATCACCCCCACTAAGAACTGCTCGTGCCACTGTATTCCAGTCAATGGGAGTTAACCATTTTTCAGCCACGCCCTCCAAAATTGTCAATGTATATGGGGCTGTGGTTCCATATTGACACACAGCAGTTTTTAATTCTTTAATAAATGGAAAATCAAAACCCTCATGATGTCGCCATGCTTGCCTTTGGTCATCTACCATTTCTGTCACAGGAAAAGCCTCCATATAGGAGGAAGGTTTGACAGGTTCATGTGCATTAAAATTCTCTTTATATGAGCGGAGGCCGGGCCCCCTAGGAATCTGGCGAGCTACATCCCTGTCTACCACTGTCTCCTTACCTGTTCTGAGGTTCTGCAATTCAAGTATTAATGATTGATGCATTTTCTCTAATTTAACTTGCTCCTGCAATTGTGCTATCTGTTCCTTTAACTCCGATCTAGGATCTATTGTGGTCATTATAGTTGGAGCAGGTGGTGCACTATAAACAGTTGAAGCAGGCAGTATACTATAAGCAGGGGGGCAACCACACTCTTGCTTTTTGTGGCCATTTGATGACCAATCCTCAATCTTACAACTCAACCCCTCCCTCACAAACTCTGCTCCATCAGTCTCTAAGATTAGACAGGCAGCTTCTGGCAAAAGATAAATACGAATATATTCTTTTTTAAGACTTTGCACATCCTCCTGATTTTCTTTTCCTTTTACTGACTCTAAAGACTCCTTCCCTAAATTTTCTGAAGCATCCTCATCTTCAATAGAAATTAAGTCAGGCTCATCCTTGGGAATTTCCCTCAGTTCTGACTTAGAACTATTTCTAAAAATCTCTTCAGCTCAGGCAATTGCTGCCAGCACTGGCTCATGTTCATCTCTCTTATCTATTAATTCTCTTATCAAATTCCAATAAGAAAAAGCAGTTACCGGGACCTTTCCCGGTCCAAACACTGTATAATAATCTTGTAATGCATCTCCTACTTTTCTCCATCTTTTTGTATCTATGACCCCTTCTTGGGGGAACCAGGGACAAAGGTCCTTCACAAAATCAAAGAAATGAAATAAATCTTCAGTTGTAACCTTTACTCCTCTTGCCTTGAGAGCTTCCCTTAACTGTATGACATAAATCTGATGCTGACTTAATTCTTGCCCCATGATTATAAATTGACGAACTGATGACTCACCTTTGGTTTCAGTCGCGGCAGGCTCCCACGGCGTCTCCGACTATTTGAAATGTATCGGGTGCGCACCACTTCCTCTACATCATCTCCCTCACGTTTGCCCCCAGTATCCAGGCCCCACGTTGGGCGCCACGCTGCCCGGCCCACGGGGTCTGCAATGGGTTACCTGGATTAGTGGGGATGAATGTGGATGAGGCAAAGAGACAAGAGAAATGGAGACAAGACAGGATTCTCATCAAGTCTCGTTTATTGAAGCACAAACATGAGTTTAAATAGAGAATGAGAACAAAGAAGTGAAGAGTGAGTAATCATATCAGTCAGAATAGAGGGGCCCTGACGTACTTTAAGGGAGGAATCTACTGATCAGCGGAGAACAGGGCTGTTCACTGGAAAAGAGAACAAGGCCATGGGCCAAGGTTGCGGGCCAAGGTTGTGAGCCCCGGCTGTCTGCCAAGGTTTTGGGCCAAGACTGTGGGCAGAATGGAAAGGAGCCAGCTTAGGTCTGTCAGCAGTTTTGAGAAGCGGCTGAGACTCAGTCTACCAACATGCTGAGCCTCAGGCTCTCAGGCTCCCAACAGGGCCTCTTAGCAACATACTCTATTCTGAAGGACAAAAATGTCAAAAGTATTTGGGAACTCTTATCTAATCCTTAAAATATTTTAGGGTTACCTATTCAGAGCGGGGAATGTTAGAGTAACAAAAAGCCCCATAAAAAATTAGAAAAAGAAAGAGTACATGAAATTATCAGAAAAAAGTGATGGGGAGCTATAGGAGGAGTTAGAGGGGAGAGAGTGGGCATGGATTTGATCAAAACACCTTATGTGTTTATATGCCAGTATGAAAGTCTCAATAAATTACTTTTTAAGGAGATATGTCTCAGTTAATTCCTGTCTACCTCCATATATGATACAAACCTAAATCTTACATTAATAAAAAACATTATGAATACAGCAAAAGAAGATATTTTTTCAATGTACTCCATCAATTGTCATTTACTGCAAAAATAAGATTCTCTGATGAGAGCTGAGGGATGAACCAAGCTATGGCAATAATGATAAGTAATAAGGAGTAGGTTTAATAGTATGACCATTTAGCAGAATGCTAGTAGTAGGTTCTCCCATAGGGCCGGTCAACTGTTAACACAGTGAACAGTACCAGGCATGAATCGCCTCCTGTGGAGTGGACTTTAAATGCAATCAGAAAGGGTTGGTTATTCCATTATCGTACCCATGGGCATATCTCAGGCCACTCATTGCTGTAGTTTGCAGTTTTCACAGCTAGATAAAACTGTTAATTACTTTTCTTATTTTGTAGCTTCATAGAACTTACTACAATATCAAAGCTAGCTGGTAGGGAAGAAGCTTCCAGGTCAGTAGCAGCTTGAATTTTTCCATATCCTATGGCTCAAACATGTGGAAACTTTAGCAATAAAATATTTTTAAAATCTTTTTTTTATTTTTTTATTTTTATGTTATGAGTGTCTTACCTGCATGTATGCAAGTGCATCTATGTCATGTAAAGCCCACAGAGTCCAGAAGAGAGTGTCAGATCCCCTGAAACTGGAGTTCCAGATGGTAGTTAGTCACTATATATGGGTGCTGGGAATCAAACCTGGGTACTCTGGAAAAACAGCAAGTGTTCTTAATCACTGAGCCATCTCTCCAACCCCTAGCAATAAATTCTTATCATTAAGTTCTGCAGGGGAGTCAAGAGCAGTGATAATTCACTATAATGCTTGGGGAGATCTTTGTGACCCCACTCACCAATGATTTGAAAAGAGGTAACTCATACCTGGCATTGGGCTTTTTATTTTTATAGCTTATTGTGTCTGGGAGAGGCATTGTTCTCTGTTACACGGTAACTCCATTTCAACTTCTTTTCACACGTGTGTGTGTGTGTGTGTGTGTGTGTGTGTGTGTACGTGTGTGTGTATGGAAGCTTCTACAGTACAAGTTTTCACATGATGTTTTCAAAGATCTTTAGTGTTAGCTGTCCCTCCTCATACTCCCTCCTCTACCCTGCCCTCCCACCCCCAAACTTTTTAGCCCTTCCTGTTCATTATTCTCCTTCCCTCACTTCATACCACCTGTATTCTATCTCCCTCTCCCTTGAAATGCATCCCATATCCACTTACTAGTTTCTTGACTTCTATGGTTATTCCAATTTAAACCCATGTTTAAAGATCCAAAGTTAGCACCCACATATACGAGATAAACATGCAGCATTTGTCTTTCTCAGTCTGGGTTATTTTACTCAGAATGATTATTACCAGCTCCATCAATTCATTTATGAATTTAATAATGTCAACTTTCTTAAAAACTGAATAATATTTCATTGTGTAAATGTACCACATTTTTATTATCTATTTATCGCTTAATGTACATATTAGTTATTTCCATTTCCTGGCTCTTGTGAATAGAGCAGCAATGAACATGGATGAACAGGTATCTCTGTAGTAGGATATGGAGTCCTTTGGGCATACGCCCAAGAGTGGTATAGCTACATAATGTAGTAGATCTATTTCTAGCTTTTTGAGGAAACTCTACACTGATTTCCATAATGGCTGCACCTGTTTACAACCCCACCAGGAATGAGTAAGTGTTCTGCTTTCCCCACATCCAGGCTGGCATCTGTTGTCCCTTATTTCCTCTATGTTACACACCCTCTCTCCATGACTCATGGAATAACATGGAAGAGCAGGCAGAAAACTTGTAAGAACCAGAAGGAGTGGAGGTATGCAATGATGATGCTGTCAGGCTGGTTGACAGGGCTGGTTGTACACATGAACTCATGTACATGTGGTTGCATTCACAATCCCTGTACAAGATCAATCCTGCTAAAATTCCAGCATGGGTAGTGGAGGAGCTCATGAACTCCCAGCCATAGTTGAGGAGCTATTGGTAATAATGGTTGCTGGGGGAGAAAGAATCATCCTTTTTCAGTGATGTAGTCCCTGAGTGGCTTCCCAGTAAATGGTCCTACATTCATGTAGGAAGGGCAGTGCTAAATGGATTCAGTGGGCATCTTTTAAAAAAAGCACATGAAGTTGGGAAGAAAAACAGGTTGCAGGGATAAAAGAGGAATGAGAGGGGAGAGAATGGGGGCTGGATTTGTTCAAAACATATTTTATACATATCCCTGGACTTGGGAGTCAGAGGCCAGTGAATCATGGTGAGATCAAGGCCAGCCTGATATGGTCTACATAGTAAGTTATAGGCCAGCTGAGGCTATGTAATGAGACTGTCTCAAAATAATAAAATAAAACAGCACCTTTTAAAATGTAGAGCAGAATTTACTAAAAGGTCAAATTGAGTGTTCTATGAAATATTTCAAGTTTTTGACTTGAGTAAATGGATAAGTGAAGTTTCTATAAAATGGAGAAAATAAGAAGAGGATCAGTTTATTTAGGGAAAGGGTTTGAATCAGGTTAGTTAGAGGATAGTTATTACATATCCAAATAGAGATGGTACATTAACACATGAATATATTTGATGTTTTTTGAGCAGTCTATAAGATAAAGTTGTAGAGGCTTCACTGTATTATTCAAAGTTCTTCAGGGAAACAAAATTAATAGGATGTATATATACATACATGTACACACGCTCTCATTATAAACATTTATTATATTTATGTGTTGTAACTGTGTAAGTAGTATAAGGGATTGGCTCATGTGACTATGGAGGCTGAGATTTCTCAAGATTTATTGTTTGAAAATTATAACCCAGGAAAGACAATGGCATTTAATTGTACTCTTTAAAAAGTCTAAAGGTCTAAAAATCAAAAGAGCTAATGATGTAAGTGGCAGCTAAAAAATTGGCAAGTTGGAGATCCACAAAGCATTCATGTTTCACTCTGAGACTAAAAGATAAAAATAAGCAATGATTTTTCAGTTAAAAGAATTAGGGAGGAGGAGCTCTCTATTATTCAACATTATTCTATTCAGGTTTTTAATTAGTTGAATGAGGGCTACCCACTTAAGGGGAGGTAGACTTACTTATTCTGTTAATTCAAGTGGTAATCTCATCCAAATATACTCTCACAGGCAAGACCAAGGTAAAGTTGAGCAAATAGCATAGTCAGGCTGATTCATAAAACTAACCGTCAAACCAGCACGTCACTAAAAATTTAGTCATGAGACTAGGTGAGGTTTCCCAAGAAGTTATGCAAACACTGACACATACCCCAATGTTTGAAGGAGCAAAAGGTTAGGACCACCAAATTAAAATATTATAATGTTTGACCAGTCAATTGGGAAGAAAGTAAAAGTCTGTCTAAGGTTGACATTTAGAATGGTATCCAGAGTGGATACGTGGAAAACAGTAAGTAGAGATTTGGTCATTCAGAGAGTGAAGGTTGGTTCGGTACACATGGCTGGAGAGGTCCTGGATCTTAGCAACAACCCTAAATCTGACACATCCCAAGACAAATATGAGTCTTTATATTTCTAGACAAACATGCCAGTCACCACTCATCAAAGAAGCTTCTTTTGCAATATACAGAGATTATTACAGAGTTCCACAACTGGCCATGCACAGAGAATAAGTGTCTGTGAGATACCCAAACCTAAGTGACACATTTACAATGGCACCTCTACACCTCAGGCTCATAGAACATGGTGGAACAAGGGGTAAAGAGAACACTAATGCATCTCTCAACTCTCATCAGTGAAGTTTCCTCATGCAACAGAAGGCACTGAATACAAAAGGCCAAAACTGGCCAAAGTGTAGAGAATGACTCTGGAGAGTGTGGGTTCCTGGATAAGACTCCTAAATTAAACCTCACCCACTGAGAGCTCAGGGACCTTTGCATAGATGGGGCAGAAAGATTGCCAAAGCCAGGGGAGAAGGTGCAAGACCATAAGGAAACAGAGTCTTATAGGGTCCTGGGACCTTGCTCATGTGAACTTACAGCGATGGTGACAGCGTGCACAAGACTCATGCAAACTAAATCAGACAAAACCAGCATAGAACTTGGGAAATGGGCAGAAGGCCACAACTTTGATGAGGAACTGGTGAAAGATGATCATTGCAGGGTGAAGGAGAGTTGATATTCTTTAAGGAAGTTACACTAGACAGACTGAGCAGGTTCCAATGGATGAACTCACACTGAGGGACCTTTAGGTACACAAAACTGATTTGCTAGATCTTAACATATATGACAAAATGCATGAAGTCCTGTGGGTGGTCTATAGGATGTGCAGGTGGGGAACAGATGGTAAATATGATTGAGATGTATGAAATCCACAAAACTTCAATAAAATATATTTTTAAAAAAGATAGGATCTAAACCACATGATTATGACCACAGAATTGCTGGATGGGGCATACAGGACCCAGTCCCTCTTCTATAAAGTACTATAAATCTAGTTTTCAAACTAGATTTTGGCTGCTTTCGAACACTGAACACTAAGTATTAAGGATTTTAAGTTTTGATAGAAAAGAAGTAGGATTTCTACTGACTTTCTGTCTAGAGGCACTTTCCATATAAAACCTCAAAAAAAAGTGGCAAACATCAGTGGGATGGAAAGTAGTGGCATTCTGGGAAGTGAAGGCAACTGGAAATATGGGCAGAGCATCAGAAAGGAAGAAGTCATTGAAAACAAAAGAAATTTGCATAGGGTATAATTGGATGCTTCATGGAAAACAAAAGAAACTTGCATAGGGTATAATTGGATGCTTAATACAGAGTCACATATAAGTAGTGTGAAATGTCCATGCTGTCAGCAAATAATTAACAGAGATCTGGAAGCTGGACATTCACCAAGAGAGCACACAAACCTGGAATACCTGCATCCCAACTAATTAGAATAAATCTTTGAATAGCTGGGACATTTGCTATATGCATTAGAAACATATCTTAGCAGGAGGACTGAGTTAAACTCAGCATGCAAACTGCCACCAATGCAGTTAACAGTGCTTCAATATAGACTTTGGAAAAACAATCTTGAAGTTATTTATACTTTAGAATTTAAGTGAGTTTAGAACTATGACATGCTTATTAATTTGAAGAAAACTCTGTCATCTTTGAGGTAGGTTAGGGTTTTCAAAGTACTAATCCAGCAATACATTTAGTCTTCACTGTTGTTAAATGGATTGTGGATTACAGTGTAGAGAGTGCACTGAACTGACAATTATTCAATTCACTGTGCTGTTAACATAGGGGGCCTGGAACTCTTGGGGGATGTCCTGATGGAGACCACAGCCTAATGGCTCTAGTCACAAGCCTAATGCCTCTAGTTTTGCATATGGTTGGCATGGGTAGAACAGAGATAGCCTGAAAGACATACATGTCTTCTTGCATGTTGTATGTTGCACTGTCCTCAGATTGTCATTCAGTCTTGTATCTGAGTTCCACCATAAAAACAGATCTGCTCTTGGGGGATGTCCTGATGGAGACCGCAGCCTAATGGCTCTAGTCACAAGCCTAATGCCTCTAGTTTTGCTTATGGTTGGCATGGGTAGAACAGAGATAGCCTGAAAGACATACATGTCTTCTTGCATGTTGTATGTTGCACTGTCCTCAGATTGTCATTCAGTCTTGTATCTGAGTTCCACCATAAAAACAGATCTGCTACAAATGTGAGAAAAGTATTAAAAGGAAAAAACTATAAGAATTTCATATTCACAAGAATATAAAGAAAAACTGGAGAAAAACAGATGTATAACACGGAGGCAGAGCACCAGGTAAGTGGTAACAGGATAGATACGGTGTCTGGCAGTGAGTGGGCCATTCTGTGTGAGCTTCCGTAGAGCTCTGTAGAAACTGTTGCCTTTGAGGAACCTGCTAACTCTGTCGTTGAACATCAAGCATGGAGGATGTGCTTGGTGTGCTGTGGGTAGGCAAGGCCAGCAACATGGAAGGGAAGCCAGATGGGAGGTAGGACAGCAAGCAGAGGCTGGGTGCTGCTGGGTAAGTCTGGGCCTGGCCCTGGCCTGTGACCCCTGGAACCTTCTGATAGTTCTGATGGCTCTGCTCCCTTGATTTTCACATGCCACGTTGTTCATCGTTTTTGTCATCTCTGACCTGAACCTAGCATTCCACTTTAGTTGGGAGCAATAGAGACCAAATATGTGCCGTTGAGTCCTATAACCAGAATGGCTTGTCTGATAGGATTTCTTTTCCTTTTTTCTTTCCTTTCTCTCTTTGTTTTTGTCAGTGCTGGGGTGAACCCAGGGTGTGAGTATGTTAATTAAGCATGCTGTCAATCAACTACTTCCCTAGCCCCAGCACATATAATATTTAATATAATTTTTAGTAGGCAACCAAACCAGGATGTTCTCTTTATTATTATATTTTGTCATGAGACAATTTAACAGAAAATATACTTTCTTAGCAAAAATTTTAGTTATATCTATCATCTATCTATCTATCTATCTATCTATCTATCTACCTACCTATCTGTCTATCATCTATCTATCTATCTATCTATCTATCTATCTATCTATCTATCATCTAGCTATCTATCATCATCTATCTATCTATATAGCATCAACTAGTCAATTTGCTAGATCCTTAAGATTTATTCATCTGTATAAGTTAATTTATTTTCTTTAACAGATCCCTGTTTCACGGAGTTTCTGATTGAGAGTTCGGGTAAAGCAGCACATTCTCTCCACAGGTGAGCTCTATCCCTCTGTAGGCATTTTCGTATCATGGGATAAACATTAGCAACTTCTGTTGGAAATTATTTATCTTTGGGCTGTTCTCAGGGACACAATATTTTTACACCCTTAGCTACTTGCTGTTTTCCTGGCCATAGTTTTAGGGGGCAAGCCTGACCCAGAACAGGGAGTTTGGAGGGCACTTTGATGCAACCGTGCTTGGATCTGAAATGGGGGAGGCAACCCCTCTTCCAGAGCCAGCTTCTCAGTTAGCTCAGACAGTGCATAACAATTTACCAGTATAATGTGCATTACATCTCATTATCTCGCTCTCTGCAAGTGCATACAATAGCTGCTGCACTGCACTGTGCTGCTGGTACCTTTCAAGGCCAAGATATTCATTCTTCCAGCTGCGGAATGTTTATTGTTGGTAACTTGCAACTGTGTCCCTCTCTGAGAATTGCTCTCAGCCGAAGGAAACTGCCTTGCCCTCTTCCCCAGGGAATCACACATCCAATAACTGTTTGATGTAGAAGTACAAAGGCCTGGCCCATTGGCTCCAATTGGAAGCAATTCTGCAGGGGCATCCACACTTGAGATCTCCCTGGGGTACTGGATGTTGGTTGTTGTTGGAACTGTGCTCTACTCCACTTCCACCTTCTGCCCATAGCTGCAGCCAGAGGACCCTCTAAAAAAGCAGATGCATGTAAATGTCAGGTAGGTTAAGGAAAATGACCTTACTCATATGATTGTTTTATGATCTGGCTCTGTGTTATCAGCTAGAACAGACAATTCCCGTTTTTCCATGTAATAGCTGACATCTATTAGCTAACATTCAGTGAGTATTTCTTTTGGCTTACCCCCATGATCTATAATTCTTTATAATAGCTTCTGTGATAGGCAATACCATATTTCAGTGATGTTAAGACCCATTAATTATATCATGCTTCGTTAATTTGTGCCAGCTATTAGAGATGAAAAAGAAATGATTATGTAACAGCTTAGTATATAACATTCATAGTATTATGCCTTTTACTTGTGATTTTTTTAGATCAAATCTTTTTCAGTAGACACTACAAATAATCTTCTGAATATGTTTACCTCTTAGGATTTATGAGTATCCAATTACATTCATAATTCAATCTTAGTTTATTATTTTATTACTAACTTAGTATCTTTAAGATTGCTACCGAATTTCAAAAGCACTGTTTAATCTTTAATAAGTTATAGCAGTGTTATGGCAAGGTGGAGGTAATGAGAATTCCTCTATCCCTGGTTTTGAACAAAATTATAAATAAATTCATTTATTTAATTTTTATATAAAACACTAAAAGGCATTTCTAATAGACAAGGAGTTATTGCATTTTGTGTATTGTCACACTGATAGCATGTTCACTAGTGGAGGCTATGCTTACCTGAAAGTTAAACACTTAGGAAAGTCAGCAGAAAATTCAAATAAATTGATCTTAACAACTCAGTGATGGTTCTTAGCACAATGCTTAAATCAGCCACAACAAACCTCTCATATCTCTCAAAAATTATGATGTGTCCTAGGTTTCTGCCCACACCTGCTTCCTTTAATTACTTTGTTTGGCATGTGTTAGTCTGTACTCAACACACACACATGCATGCACGCACACATGCACACACACACGCACGCACACACACACTCACACGCACACATACATACCCCTTTTATTTTAGTGTTGATATTGTATTATCATTTTGAGGACATTTAAAATAAGAATTAGGTAACTCAAGCTGAAATCAGAATCATTTTGCTGACTTATGATGTCATCACTGTGACTCAAGTAAAGCAGCATTTGTATAAATAGCTGCATTTTATGTTTTATTGACTACACATGCAGAGCAATATCAACTATGTTTAAATTCAGTCAAAATGTGACACCACTGACAGGTGGGTGTCAGTATTCAACTAGCATCACTGTTAACTGCATTTTGATTGCTAAAAGTTATAATTTGATAACCTTATATTATGAGAAATGAGGCGTTGTCAGAATGAGACAAAGATTACAAAGATTGCGACCTTATATCACACTCAGTGACAAGCTAGCATCTTAGCCTATCCTGGTTTAGCTTTGAAGCCAATACTCTAATGTCCCATGCAAACATATTGAACCAATACATTAATGATTTCATTAGTCATCTCTATGAACTTGATACTGTGATATTTATATTCAAGTTTCAAGAGAAGTAGAATCTTGGAAAACTAGAAAACTGACTTCAGTGATAAAAAAGGAGAACAAAGAGTGGTAAGTTAAATAAACTATTTGAGACCTCAGGAAACGTGGGTTGAGTCAAGAACAATTTGGAAAGCTAAATAGGATTTTGTGGAATAAAGAAAACCAAGAGCCATTGGCAAGTCTGGTTTTATTCAATTTGAAACTACAAAAATTAGCATATTCACTCAGAAACTTTGTAGGTCAGTGGACAGCTACAGTATTTTTTTTAAAAAAAAACATTGGTTGTATCTGACATGGGGGGGAAATCATCAGAAGATACTCATGTGCACTCACCCCTGGGAATTTAAAAGTGAGCTATCGCAGGAGAGACACATGGACAGGAGTCCTGAGGCAATGGTGGCTTCAAGCTGTGGCAGATTATATTACTGGCATTAATCAGGAATGTGTATCATGATGCCTTGCACACTGCTTAAGGCCACGAGGCTTTATTTAGAAAATGGAGATTTGCATTTAGTTGCTAGATTTATTTTTCACTTACTTCAAATACTTATAACTGTAGGGATATGGTCTCTTAGTAGAATTGTTAGACTATTTTAGTATACATTGTAGTAGCAAATATACATGCACACAGTTAATGAGAGAGATGACATTTTACTTAGATTTCTTTGAGTCTAAAGCCAATGTTATAATGTCCTATGAAAAATTACTGAATCAATCAATAAATGAGTTATTAATTATTTAATATATATGCACATATATAACATTTTATGATTTCTAACATTTTAACAAAAATAGCTTTGTAATCTTTCTCAACTCTATCCATAACTTTGGACTCAAAATCAATTTAGACATTTCCTAAATAAAACCTCTGAATAATATTCTTCAGGGACCTTTGCATCATCAAGAGTAACATGCAAGCTGGGTGTGGTGGTGCATGCCTTTAATCCCAGCACTCAGGAGGCAGAGACAGGTGGATCTCTGTGAGTTCAAGGCCAGCCTGGTCTACATAGTGAGTTCCAGGACAGCTGCGGCTACTAGGAGACCCTGTCTCAGAAAAGACCAAAAAAAAAAGAATAACATTCAGACCTTGGATTAGCAAGTGGTGGCTAAATGTATTATTGTGTAAAATATGTGTCTAAAGAGTATTGTAAGTTAACATTACCTATGCATTCAGGTAAATTAGAATATAAATTCATAGAAAATAGAATGTTCTTTATATAACTGCATATGAATGAATTCATTGAAATATAAAATAGCCTGTCCAATAAATCAGAATTATTTCCTTCAAGTTGTAGCAAAAAACATTTACTACCTGAGTTGTGAGAATCACACGATGTATTCTATAAGCTGGATGTTGTTTAGAACCTGCGGGGAGACTAGGAGGTAGTTTAGTGAACAGACAGTACAGAATAGTGGTTAACTTGAAGGATAAAGGTATTCAATTCAACTATGCTTGGATGAAGAAGAAAAATACTTTTTAAATTTTATAATTTTAAATTCCAATATTTTGGCATTTGAAACAGACTCAGACATAAACTTGTCTCTCTCTAGAAGCAATGGGATCGGGATTCACTGAAGGCTTTAGGGAGCCCTGACTTCTCTGCCCAGTCACCTGCTGAGGAAAAAGGCCACTTGCACCTGTTCTAATGCCATCAGCAGCATAGTGATGAAATCACCCTGAAAAGGAGCGTTCCGAATGGTATGTCTGTATGCTCAGTATCAAGGAACAATTACCAGAGGTTCAAGAAAACATCTCATGGAGGAGGAGAGTTCCAACTCCATTGCTCCAAGTCCTATGTTCAAATTATGGCCTGACTTCAGCAATGGGGGCTTACCTTCATTTTTTATGAGACAAGCAAGGGCTGTGGAAATAGCCTGTATTATTTTGGGAGTCTCTTGAACTACCCTGACCATCAACTTGAAGGAAGGTTTCTCCTGCTGGTCACTGTATTTTTGTTATGTAGCCTTCAGCTATACACATGTACTCATATATATGTATGTGTATTTTCCAGTAGAATTTTGAACTAATTTAGTTCCCTCTGTTTTCTTTTTTTAGTTCCCTCTGTTTTAACACACCATCTAAACCTTATTTATCTCATGTCTCACCTGGTTATATAACCCTCCCTACCCCATCCACAGGTAAAATACTCCTTCCCCTTGATAACACCTGTCTCCTACTCTCCCCTTCTTAGGAGCCTCCTTCTCTAGCTCTGAGTATCAGAGGAAACTATGCAAACCGTCAAGGGAGAAAACCAACAGGGGTCCTATCTAGCTGTAAAGCCTAGCAAACAATGATCACTAGTACAGCAAACTATCACAGTTGGTGCTGTAGTGGCACTTTTATCTTGGGGAAAATCAACAGCTGTCTAATTGGAATTAAGACCCAGTCAATGGGGAGGAACTTATATATGGTATAGCAAATACACATGCCTGGAGAGGTGATAACCTAGAGAAAAATCTACTTTTATCACATCCCTAGACCAACATATTTTCTTATTGTAATCTAAATATGCATCTTATATTTACACAACTAGTTAAACAATGAGAATAATTGTGATACCCTTCGCCATAAGTGACACATTTTCAATGCAACCTCTACATATGAGATGAATGCATCTTTCAACTCTCACTAGAAAAGTTTCCTTATGCAGCAAACGGTGATTAACACAGGACGCCACAACTGGCCAATGTGTAGAGAACAAGAGGCTGAAGAGTGTGTATCCCTGAATAGGACATCTATTTCATACTTCTTCCTCTCAATGCTCAAGGATCATTGCAGAAGAGAGGATGGAAAGATCCCTAAGGACCAGAGGTGCTGGATGACCTCAAGGAAACAAAGTTTTCCAAACAACTGGTCACACTAATGAACTCACAGCTATGGTGACAGCATGCACAAGTCCCATGCAAGCTCACACAGACAAAAATCCCAGTGAGTAAGAAATCTCAACCCAACCTA
This sequence comes from Nannospalax galili, assembly GCF_000622305.1. Lineage (NCBI taxonomy): Eukaryota > Metazoa > Chordata > Mammalia > Rodentia > Spalacidae > Nannospalax > Nannospalax galili. The sequence continues at coordinate 16,189 of NW_008327383.1, forward strand.
AGGAAGCTTTTGCAACTCCTGGGTGCTGGGAAGGGGAGACACAGTCTCTTACAAGGAGAGGACTCTTGGTAGGTTAACCAGGCTCTAGAGGAGGGTCTTTCACACTGAAGGACATTTAGGAACACAAATCAGACGCTAAAGTTTCTCTTCTGGCTTCCTCAATGACCCATTATTGATCAAAAGTGTGTTGTTTAGTCTCCACGTAGTTATTTAATTTCTAAAGTTTCTCTTGTTCTTGATTTCTAGTAGTAGCACACTGTGATCAGAAAAGACACGATATAATTTGAAGTTTTACATATTTTAAGATTGTTATTTGGTCTATTTTAGGGAAAGTACTATGTACTAATGAAGAGAATGCACATTCTAAAGCTGTTGGATGTACTATTATAGAAATGTCTATATCCATACTACCTAGTATAGATTAACTGCTTGCTAATCTTGTCTGGATGATCTGTACACTGGTGGGAGTGCAGCGTTGAATCTACCTGCTATCACTGTATTTGATCCTCTCAGGTGTGTATAGATTCACAGTAATATATTCTTGAAAAATTAACCCTTGATCATTATATAATGGTCTTCCTTTTCTCTTGTTAGAGTGTTTGTCTCAGAGTCAAATTTTTCAGTTACAAGTATAGACTCTCCTAATTTCTTTAGAAACCCATGTATGTGGAATGCAATCTACTATCCAGTCACCTTGGGGCTATCAGTGTGTTTGCTGGTGGGTGAGCTCCTTCAACTATATCTCGTTGGGTCATGTTTGTTTTCATATGTGCTCAACCAGTCTGTATCTTTTAATTGGATAAATCATTCTATTTACATAGTTATAGAGTTATAGAATTAAAAGTTATAGACTTTTGAACATTATATAAGTTTTGAACGTTATACTTATAAAAGTTTTGAATATTATATTTTCGTTTATTCCCTCCATTCATTTTTTGTGGTTTACTGTACTGATAATGCCTTATTATTGCCTATTCTTTATGAATTCACAGGTGGAGGTGGGAAAAATTCCTTTCAAGTGACGGAAGTGAATGGGACATGACTAGTACTAGGTTATGTTGCATGACTTGGGCATAACGTAGCAGCTGGAGCTTTGACATTGCTCAAGACTGCCCCAGAATGCACCTGGGAACAAGACAGCAGTGAAATCATGGCATTCTTTGTTTATTCTGCTACTTACAGGTACCCCTGTGCCATGCTAGTGTAGAGTGAGAGCATCCTCATAGTCATTAATGCAATGAATCCATCTGATATTGACCTCAACTCTGGCCTCAGGGGTCAGGCCCTCTAATCCTAGTTCTTGAGGCTGGTGCACACTATTCCCTCTGTTATAACCTCAACCCCTACAATGCAGCAGCCTCAAAGATTTTTGTCAATCACTCTAATGATCCCGGTTTGATTTTTGAATTGACTTCCTACAGAATCAATGCAGTAGGCATTTGTGGATTCTCAGAGATGGGAACATGTAGGCTATTCTGACCTTCAAAGCAGTTGAAATTCAGAAACAATTGGCACCTTCTCAAGGTGGCTCTTGGCTCTGACACCTGCATGTTCACTAGGAAATGATATGAAATCATTTTCCAGTGTTAGGTTATGGTGCAGACTTCATGTTAGTTACCCAGTTAGATGCAAACCTTACAGGTTGTAAAACTTTCCAATAACAAAGACTGTGATCATTTATACTTATAAAATTTTCAGGGCTCTCTCTTCCACTCTTTCACCCTACAGAGCAGAGGTCTCCCCCTATTTCTGCTGTGGAACCTGTATGACAAGTACTTGGCATGCATCTATCTATCTATCTATCTATCTATCTATCTATCTATCTATCTATACTTATTTTTCTGAGGCCTCTTGGAAGCAGTATTCCCATTTTTCTCCTCTTAATATGCAATGTTTATCCCCAATCATGTATGATCATAATCATTCCCCTCAGTGTGAAGCTGTGTGCCTACATCCTTGATTCTGTTTTGCAGAGGGACAGGTAAGTGCTGAGCGGCTCCATTCAGTCATCTTACCACCCCTTTGTTTCCATATATTCTACATTACAGTGACAATGGAGCCTATTAACATGTTCTTCCCTCACACAGTTTTCCTCCCACCCCAACTCTGGGGTGAGAACATTTAAAACGGTAATTAAACTCTTTGCGATGATTGTAGTTTCATAGGCCGCCATAAGAAACTATACTGAGAGATGTGAATGCTTCACTTAGTTTCTCTCAAAGGTAAGATCCCCAAAATACAGCACAATGCTGATCAGAATGTTGATATTTGTACAGTCAAGATATAGACTTTCCCTGTAAAGAACCCTCATGTCATAATTTTATATTCAAATATAACTGATTTCATAAAAATAATCTGCTGTATATTTAAAAAGTAACAATTTTTTTAAAGATTTACTATGAAATAAATAATAAACATTTAAAGAAAATATATTTAAACATATCTGATGACACATTATATCATATCATATGTACCAAAGACCATGTTATGACCTTTATATATGGGTATATATATTTACCTGTGTTTAATGTATCAATAAAATTAACTT
>NW_008327383.1:18796-71472 GCF_000622305.1 Nannospalax galili
AGTTGGTGCAATAAAAATAACTTTTAAAAAGTCCTTAATCTCACCTTAAATTTCAATAGCCAAAAGTTTATTTTCTATTTCTCTAATTTTGTCATGTAAAGAAAATTACATAAGGGGCTGGAGAAATTGCTCAGTGGTTAAAAGCACTGGCTGAACTTGCAGAGGACTGAGTTTGGTTCCCCACATCCACATGGCACTTGATAACTCCAGTTCCAGAAGATCTATGCCTGTTTCTGGCCTCCATGGTCATTGCACACACACGGAGCATTTACATACATGCAGATAAAACACGTACACACATAAAATTAAAAATGGACAAATAAAATAAAATTTAAATGAACACTGAATAAATTGAGTCATGTAATCTGTAATCCCCTCCACACAGTCTAACTCTCTGGAGAGTTATCTGAATCATTGACTATATCAATAGTTATATCAATACTTAAAATTCTATGGTATTAATGGACTGTGGTTTGATTAATCACAATCCTATAAAGACTCCCATTTAGAAAATATTAAAAATGAAGCCTCTATTAAACATCTATGAACCTTTTCTAAATGAAAATGAGATTTAATTCCTGTGTGATAAATGCTCAACTCTATTACTGATGGGTTCTGTGGTAGTTTCTTATTTAGTTGCTTAAAGAACCTACAAAAATCAGTTTATTTTATTTTTATTCTGTGTGTGTGAGTATATTGCCTGAATGTGTGTAAGTGCACCTGTGTTGTGCAGTGCCTGTGGAAAACAGAAGAGGACGATGGATTCCCTGGAACTGGAGTTAGCCACCATGTTGGTGCTAGGAGCTGAACCCAGGTCATCTGCAAGAACAACCTGCTGAGCCATCTCTCCAGCCCCCAAAATTGATTTAGATGGTCATGTAATATTTTACATTCGCACAAAAAATGTGCAAGAGACCCCACTTAATCTCATTATCACAAGCATTTTTAGGGTCACTGCTTTTTATTCTACCTGTTTATTGGTAAGCAGTGACATCACTGCAGTTTAGATTTGCACTGACCTCATGACTAAGGGTGTTTACTACTTTCATATACCATCTAAATATTCTGTTTATTGAACTGACTCTTGGTGTCTTTTATGATAAACTAATAAATGAATTCAAATTTATTTCCTTTGGTGCTGTGTTGGTTATTTATGTCTCTTGGGCTGTGAGTTGCAAATATTTTCCCCAGTTTTTATCTTATTCTTTACTATTGCTCAACAAAAGGTTTTAATTTGATGAAGTGGTCAGTCAATTCTTTCTTGGTGGATTATGATTTGGGTATTACTGAGTTTAAAATGTAGAAATCTGACAAATCCTATTCAGTCTGCTGGCCAAGGCCAGTGGCAATACTGTAATTGCTGGTCCATGCCCTTGATAGGATGTGAAATTTTACTTTATCTCTGTTGTTTTTGCAAAATGTATACATTATCATGAGAAAAATATCAGGCAAACCTCTGAGGGATATTCTACAAAACACATGCCAAGGTCATCTAAGAAACTCTAACAAATAAGAGACACCTAATAAGGCATGGCTTGGTATCTTGGATACGATTGTGGAACAGAAAAAACACAGGTAAAAATGGGAACTCTAAGTAATGTCTGAGTCTTATTTAATAATATTTTACCTTATTCAATCATTAGCTATGGCAGATATACTGTACCAAGATATCATCTGTAATTGAAAACACTGAATGTGGATGCTACAAAATCTCTCTGCATTGTCTTCACAATATATCTAAATCTTTTCTAATATGAAGTAAATTTAAAAACACATACTTTTAATCTTCGCCCACTGAAAATGCCTACAAACAACCCAGAACCAGTGGGATGCAGATTATTAAATAAATCAAATCATTTTTGTGGTTTTTGATCATTAGAATTCTTTCTTGTTTACAAATTTCAAATTTCAAAATTAAATAAAGTGAGACAAACTTTAAGTAGCCATACCCTTTACTGTACATCGCTGTTTATAACCTGAGGCTAGCTAAAACTGAGCATAGCCAGACCAGGATTTTCTGCACATTAAACAGCAGAGCTATTAAGCCATGAGCAATTACCCATTTCTCAAAGATGTGGGAGATGCCAACTAGTCCCTCTCAAGGTCAGTGACTTGTGAATCCAAACTTAGTTTAAAATCTGTCATTCTCACAATATCTTGCAAAGATTTTATAATCAGAAAAGCATTGAGGCCTAACAGTTCTTTTGTACATTTTCATAGCTAATTTTTTTTTAGAAAAGTAACCTTCTAAAGTCATCTTCTCCTTTCAGTAGGCAAATTTGTTTTTTTCTACAGATAAAATGTCAAAATACAATAAGCTTTCTTATAAAAGTAAATGAAGATAGCACCATGCGCAAGGGAGGCATGATGTGCTGCGATTTTCTGTTGTTGTTGTTGTTGCAGCAATATATTGATGTGTGTGTCATGGCCAGGGCCATGACTGCTGAGAACCAGTGCCTATAGTTGCTCAGCCTTGTGTCAATGCCTATTACTTTTCCCCACCAATCTCTGGACTTAGGCAGTAACCTCTTCTGTCCCTGCTTCTTCATATTTGAAACATTAGGATTATTCACTTCTGTTTACTGTTTTATTTTGGGATTTTTAAACACACATGGCATGTTGATTTCTAAAAATTACATATTATTAATGCTAATTAATTTTTTAAATCTATAGCTACTTTTACAGTGGGCACAAAGTGTACCTTTTAATAGAATCTGTCTCTTTTTTTTTTTTTTTGGTGATGGGTTGGGAAATGTTTTCTATTTCTTAAGGATTCAGACCAAGACTTCCATCCATAAGGGTAAGGAAAATTATATGAGACACTTGTCAGTGGTTTGTCTATCAGGAAATTTTTATGAAAAAGTGGTTCATCATTTAGTTTATAAATATCATTTTAAGGATGTGTCATTCCCGTTTTTATTCTTTTGTATTTAATGTTTCACTGTATTCCTGGCTTCTTACATAGTATTATCTATTACATTATATTTATGATCAAAGTACAATAATTTAAATAAAGCAAGCAAAAATAGAAACAAATCTCCCTGCTGTACCCTGCGTATGCTTCCCATTTCAGATATACGTTTTGCATGTGGCTTTTCATATGTAAAAGAACCTCTGAGGTCAGATCACACCGATTTTCTATTTCTCACATCACTGAACTAACAAATCTACTGCCTCTCATTTCACTAGCATGTTGGAGAAAAATCCCCTTGCTTTCCTATTCTTCCTATGTTCATAAACACTTGCTTTCCTTTTGTACGCCACAGAATGAAAATCATCTTTCTACACCAAACCACTATACTGTGCCATGCAGATACACACATCCTGGCACAGTGTGATTATGCTCATTGTATTATAATAAAACCTTGTAGCTGATGACTATATGAACCAAACTAAAGAATAAACTTGAATAATAAGACTGGATTGATAGATCTGCAGATACTGACATTGTTTTGTGATTTATGATTTACATGCATAATGATTTCTGATCCCAAATAGTTTGACTAAACTGTTACCTGTTCCTAAAATTTTAGTTTCTCAGTCCAAATCCTATCTTTAGTTTGGAAATCTTCCAATAACCATAACATCTTAATTTCCTAAATTTTTATATTTTTGTATTTTAATAATTCACACATTAAACAAACAAACAAACAAACATTACAAATAGTTGTCCTACTGAATTAGTAACTGTGCTGCTTACTTTCTGTTGACTCAACACAGACTTAGACCTATCTGGAAAGAGGGAATCTAAATTGAGGAACTGTCTCCATTAGATTAGTCTGTGGTCATGTCAAAAAATGACTAGTCTAGCCATAGTGGATGTTTCCTTTTGCTTTATCATACATGCCTAATTTATTAATCATTTTTCATCCCTTTTTTCTTTTTTTGGGTGATAAATTTTAAAGTCTAGTTTTTCTGTTACATCATGTTAGATTATGGTTGAATTCAAATGGGTATTAACATCAAAAAAACTAGTTACTAAACTAAGATATTTGAACTTTTATTTTTTTGTTTGTAGTGTTCAATTAGAGGCAAATGCCTTCATTTATATGAAGATCAATCCCATTCCATCAAACACATTGAAGGCATTGTTGTTTTTCTTATGTTGAAATAATTGTTATACTTTTACTATACTTAAGTTCAATGTGAAAGAGCATTTTGACATATAAATAGGGTTACACTTGGCTCTGTACCAGCTTTGTGGTGCTTTGCCTCAAAGGTCTGCATGCAGGTTCTACAGGAGCTGAGCCCACTTCCCTTTGGCTTCCTTTCATGCAATCGCGATGGCTCCTTACAGGAAATAATCTGAGATTTTTTTGGCACTGTGACCTTCCACTACTCAACACCAAGGCAATGGTCCACATTAAATTCCTCAAGTTTGGAATTCCTGTTGCTGGTTTATATTATCTTGGCTGATCCTTGTTAATCCACCCACGTTGTTAAAAATTCTTTTTGAGAAGTTGGAGAGATATCCCAGCAGTTTGGAGCACTGGCTGTTCTTGCAGGGGACCTGTGTTCAGTTCCCAGCACCAACATGGTGGCTAACAATTGTCTTTAAGTCCAGTTCCAGAGGATCTGATGCCTTCTTCTGGACTCCTTAGGCATTGCGTGACATTTACATATTTTGTATACATTTATATACATACACTCAAAACACTCAGAAGCATAAAAAAATTAAAATTCTTTCAGAAATAATTTAGTAGAGTTGTCTAAATTTAAGTTTATAAGCATACTGATAAAATAATAAATTCTATTTTCTCATGATGCTGCAAACAAATGTGTTTAAAATGAATTTTTGCTTTCTACTACATAGTTCTGCTAAAGATGCTCAATAATCTGGAAAGATTTTTCTTTGAATCAAATGAATCAAATCTTGGAGCATCCACATCCGCCCCGCCACCTTGCCCCAGCAGCCGTCAGCTGCCAATTGCTCTTTGGCTAAAGATTACTTTAATTAATTTCGCTAAAGAATTTTTTACTGTGGCCCATCATGTATAACATAAAATTGGCCATTTTAATGATTTATGGGTATAGAATTCTAATGTCATTCAAAATGCTGCAATACTACCCCCACTGGCCACATGCTTCATGCAGATACCCATTGGCCCAGACTGCAGCTCAGAGCCAGTGGCTCCTGAACCCTTCTCAATGCCTGCTACCTTGGACTTTATAGACCAAGATCCATGTTGGCCTCAGCAGTAGGGCACACTCATGCTCTAGATTAGTACTGGTGGCTCCAGGGTTCAGAGGACCCAGGTATCCAGCAGACTGGGGGCTCAGGTGCATATTATCAGACCCCAGTGAAAAGCAGATCCTATGACTCTCTCCAAGATTACACCTGCAGATTCAGACTCTAAGCAAGGCTCTATGTACCCAAATCCTATGTGCCAGGCCCATCTAAGTGCCTAGATAACCTCTTCTGACTCAGGGTCAACTCCAACAACCTGAGTGTCAAGTGAGCCTTAGTAGACCTAGGCATCAGGCTGGCCCCGAAGTTACAGGATCCAGGATAGTCCAAATTATCCACATCCAGGACCATTTCTGCAGATGCAATCAACAGATCTACTTCAGCGGTTTTAAGCTTATGACCTAGTTCTGCAGATACAGATTCCAGGTTCACTCACCTTACTCAAGCAAAAGACTAACTTGTTAAGACTCCAGCAGTAAATCAATCTCTGCACCATGCTAGATGGTCTGTGGAAAATCAGAATAGGCTGATGGATGGAGCGTTTTCCCAGAGAAAGCCAGTCTGCAAAGACTGGGAAGCCACTACTTTTCAAAGGCTCAGACATCAGCATGAGGCGTTAAGAACATGAAAACAAAGAAGACTAACCTCACCAAGAGGATGCGGTCATCTCCCAGTGGCTGACCTGAAGAAAAGGAAAGTCATAAAATCCTGAAAATATTCAAGTGAGTTCTTTAATAGAAGCTCAACAAACTTCTAGAAAATTTAAAAAAAGTTTGTTGAAATCGAGAAGACAATAAATAGTCAAAATGACAAGTTTACAAATGATTTCTAAATCAAAATAAAAAAGAAATTCTGAAGCTATTTACAAACACTTTCATCATTCCAGACAGAAACTCTTTAAGAACTAATGAATGACCACTTGTTACCTGCTTGCTCCAAATCCAGGTTCCTCTAGTCAATTTTCTGTTTTTGTAAATTGGTCTATTAGAAATTTCATATAAATTGAATCTGTTTCGTGTCTGACAATTATGGATTTAGGAGATTTTCAAGTTTTACTTAATCATGCTGCAGTATATATCAGAACATATATTTTTATAGCTAAAAATTACTTGCATGTTTATGCCATATTTTGATATTTTTCATCTATTGTTGGAAATTTAGATTGTTTCAATAACTATCTAAATAATATTGCAATAAACATTGATGTATAAGGATCTATTTGAATATGCTAGTGTTATGACTGGAACCTTTGTTTCTACAAAATTCGTGTTTGAATTAAATCCTCGATGCAAAAGTTTAATAGATGAGGCCTCTAGAAAGAATTGTCATAATTTCCTCCTGTGTGAATGCAACTATAAAAGCAGCTTTCCACAGCTTGAAGTTCTTTTCTTCCATCCACACGTCAGCCATTTAGGGTTAAGATAGTCCTCTCTTCCGTCACGTGAACACGCATCAAGAATATGTCACCTTGGAAACAGAGAGAAAATACTATATGGATAGAATCTGCTGGTACATTCTTAGCCTCCAGGAAGGAGATATCTGAATTTTTATAGTTTATAAATTACCAGTTTACAGCATTTTGTTATAGCAACAGAAACAGACTAAGGCATTATTTTCAGTTCTTTTGGATATATAGCTAAATGAATTACTGGGTCATATGATAATTATATGTTTGGTTTTTGAGGAGTTTGTGACCCAGAACTGAAAAAAAAATTTAAACTGTTAGTAAAGTTTTTTCTCAGAGATAATACCATTATACATTCATCCTTACTATCTATTTATGAGGGTAAAAATTTCTTTCCATGATATTAATTCTTAAATAACTATGGTTTAAATATCACAGTCAATAAAAGGCATCAGCATAGGCTGGTAAATTTATGACAATTAGAAATAATTCAAATTAAATATTAGAATGTAGGTAGAACAAATATGCATGCTTATATTCTTGTAAAAACAAAAAAGAAAATTGTTTAGATATATTAACATAAGAAAATGGGCATTCAATTAAAATAAATATATGAAGACAGATTTTATTAATGAAAATGTTAAAAATTTATCATTTAATTATGTTTGTAAATGTCCAATAACACAACCTTAGAAAGAGTTATTTATTTGACCTCACTTGCCTTATATTTTGGTACATCCAGTAGAGTTGACCTACTATATAGAACGGAAGCTTAAGAAGAGAACTCTTAAGAAGACTCACCCTAACTTGACTATCATGGATAGCTCGCACTGTTTACATACCAGCCACTTCTGGTTAGACAAGAAAGGACTTCCTAGAAAAAATCTAACACACAATGCTCAAGAACTGAATAAAACAGAAGTTTGCAGGTCCAAATGGGCACAATACACGTAAAACAACACTTATATACTACTTATATATGTTCTTTTTATAGACAAACTAATAATACCCATGGTGGTGCTCCATTCCTGGAGGTTCTGCAATATCAAGCCTATGTGTGGAACAGACAGAGCAAGCTTCTATTCTGTGTACTATAAAAAAACTCCATGTATTATATTGTCCTCAGATAGAGGACATTTCAGATATTAATCTGATAAAAACAGAAACTATACTTGATCTTTGCCTGAATACCAACAAGTGATCTTAGAAAGATTTAAATCAAATGTAATAAAACTAAAAGGAACTATATGTAAATATATAAAGACAATAGGGAATTTTGTGCATCTCTCAGTAACTGATAAAACATGTAGATGAAAGGTTAGTGTGCCGGGAATTAAAATGGTCAAGTATATGTGACTTATCTTGAGGTACAGGGGCCCAAGAGTATTTCTCTACTTAGCAATATTAAACATAAAAGTAAAAGCTGTAAGAAATTTTCTAGAAGTAGTTTTGATCAATGATGGGAAAACAGAATAATGAAACATATTTTTTAAAATTTGGAAAAACAGCCATGGTTAAATGGACACATATTTAATGATCCTTCAAGTACAAAATATAATGCTTAGACTTGATGGTGGTAAATAGCCATAAAGTATAAAATGACTCAATCTTTACTTCATTCCATATAAAAATAATTTCGATTGGAGTTTGACTCTAAGAGTGAAACAATAAAGAATTCAGGTGTATGTTAGATGAACACTTCTTGAATTTATTATCACTAATATACCTTGAAACATTAATTATAAAAAGAAAAATGCATAATATATTATAAAAATTAAGGACCTGCCAGGCGTGGTGGCACATGCCTTATTCCCAGCACTCCAGAGGCAGAGGCACGTGGATCTTTGTGAGTTCGAGGCCAGCCTGGTCTACATAGCGAGTTCCAGGTGAGCTGGAGTTACAGGGAGACACTGCCTCAAAAAGACCAGATAAAAAAGACCTTTGCCTAATGAAATAAAAGCACAAATCATAAGCGTTGAGAAAGTATTCAAAGCATATAAATGATAAAAATCACAGTATGATAAATCACCACACTCTGAAAATAATGAAGCATGTGGAATCAATAGGAATATTTAAACTCTTAATGGAAAATAATTTTAAAATGAAAAAGTAGTTTGCTGGTCATCAGGTAAATATATTAGTTGAAATCACAAAGAGATGTAATGTACGCCCACCAGAGCAAACTAAATTAAAGACTGTCAATGCCACGTATTGGAGAAATTCTTTCTTTGCTGTATCTAAAAGTATAAATATATACAACCAGTTCCTTAATGCATTTTGTTTTGTTATAGCTAAATATCATAGACTAACTACTAATGAACATAGGTCTATTGACTCAAGGTTTTGGAGGTTAGGAAGTTCAAGATCAAGAGGTCAGAATCTAATGAAGGTCTTCTTGCTGCATTATCCAAGAGTGCAAGGTGGAAAATTAAGAGAGGGCATGAAGTAGAGAAAGAAGGAAGCCATACTCCCTTTCTAAGAAACTCTTCTTTCACAGTGAAGCAATTATAGTGTCAAAGGCATCAATCTATTCATGAAAGTGGGAGGCCCACCCGACCTCATAAACATTTCCTGTTTAGTTCTCTCCCTCACTGCTAATAAGACCTTTGGGGGATGTTCAACCTATAGCAACTACTTTGATAAGCTGATAGTATCTATTAATCTGGACATATCTATTTTATGAAAGCACTTTTACTTCTGAGTTTATATCTCATAGTAATATAGGTGCACATATACTGAAAGACAGGAACAAGAATGTACCTTTTCACAATAGTCTCAACCACAAAAAAATGCTCATGAAAATAAATCAATGTACATGGTAGATTCATATCATTGAATTCTTAGCATGAAGCAGGAGTATGCACAGTGGCATGAATTGTTCCATATGATTGCCAAAGGGACATAAACTAAAAAATATTTAGACCTATTGACTCCACAGACAAACTGAGCTTTAGCTACATTGTGTCTCTACTTTGATAGATGCTAAAATGCGTGGATATCTACATCCTCTCCAGCACTTTAAAAAATATGGTTTCAGCTAGTGGGTGGGAAGTGGGTTTGAATTATACTTCTTTAATGACAAGTGATCTTGATCATCTATATATTTTTGTTGGAGGTTGTGTATATTCACTGGAGAAATTGCTTAAGCTTTTAAACTCTTTTTAGTTCCATTGTTTGTCTTTTTGTTGTAAATTTAAAAATTCATTCTACATTAAAAACTATCAGATACAGATTTGCAATGGTATGAGATATGAATTTTTTTAACTTTAACATAGTACTGAAGTAATACAAATCAAATAGAATCTACATTTCCAATTTTGAATTTGAATCTTCTCTCTGGGCTGATAGTACATATTGTAATACTTTCTTATAATGCTGTATATACCTGCAGAAAGCCACTGATCCCAGTGAACCTTGTGAAGCCAGGAGTAAACCACACATATCCCACAGTGTACTGTATTGATAAGCTTGGTATTTGGTAGATTAGATGAATTATAAAAGTTTGAACTCATAATGCATTCATCAGATGGTTACCATATCTAAGTCAAGAAACACTTGTATATGATTCATAAATATCTTATTCCCATGTATTGGTTATTTTAGCATCACTCTGGAATGCCATGATAGGAAATCATTGTCAACCTAACTGGATCTAGAATACTTAGAAGATGCACTTCTGGTGTATCTGTGAGGGTGCTTCCACAGAGGCTTCACTGAAGCAGGAAGACTCACCCATTGAGATAGGACCAAGCAGCTGCTACCTGTTCCCGCTACCATAGAGTCACATGCTGCAGTGCCTTTCTCACCATGATGGTCTGCACCTCCCAAGTCATAAGTCAAATGAAACTTATCTCCCTTAGGTTAATTCTTGTCAGGCATTTGCTTGTCACAATGAGGAAAAAAAATAAACAATATGTGTGCTTGAAACTTTTATTGTGGATGAAGTCCAATTAATGTGTGTGTGCTTGTGTGCGTATGTGCTATATGCATGTGTTTGCACATATGCCCGTGTGTGCATGTGTGAAGGTCAGAGAAGGATGCTGAGTGTTCTCATCCCTCACCCTCCACCTTTATTACTCGAGACAAACTCTCTCACTAAACCTAAAGCTTGAGAGTTGGGGGCTAGGCTACTGGCCAGCTGGCCCCAGCAATTTTCCCATTTCCTAAGCCAACAGGGCTAGCTATTTATGCAAGTGCTGGTGATCCTGACTCAGGCCCTCATGCTTGTCAGCAAGTCACTAATTAAGTTTTGTTGTTGCTTGTGTTTTTGGTTACATCTAAGATTCAATTCACAAATTCCAAATCACAATTTCATGACTATGATTTATTTCCAAGGGTTTCATGTTTTTAGTGCATACATTTAGGCCATGAATCTATTTTGCATTAATTTTTGCACATGGGAAGAAGTGGGATTCAGTGTTACTTTTTCATATATGAATATCCAATTTTCCCAGAGCCATTGTTGAAGAAGCTACTTTTTTCTTGCCAAATGGTGTTGTCACATTTGTTGAAAACTCAACAGAGTTTATGGAAATATTTATGGATACTAAATAATATTTTATTAATCCAACATCTCTATGTCAGTTTTGTCCTGATTTGACTATCACAACTAAATACAATGATTTGAAATAGAAATAAATTCTCAAATTTTGTGTTTTAAATTGAATATTGGTTTGACTATTCAGGAACAGGTAAAATTCTACATGAACTTCAGGGTTGGTGTTTTTGTACTTCCAGAAAGAAAGCCATTAAAAATTAACTCTAGTAGTTCTTGATATGTGGTTCCTTCCTGAATATATGTGTGTATACACACACACACACACACACACACACACACACACACAAACACACAGAGTTTATTTCTCCCTTTCTAAGAGAGAAGACTTTTATTTATTTTTCTTGTTTGAGTTCTATGACTAGTACTCCCAGTATACCGCTAGATTAAGTGATTGCTGACATTGTTATCTTGTTTCACATCCTCAAAGAAAGATTTTTAAAGTCTTTCATTACTTAGTTTTATGTGAACTACAGGTTTTCCACAATTTTCCTTTATAATTCCCTTCCCACCTTAGTGATCTGCCATTTTTAATCCTGAAAGTTTGTTGAATATTCTGTCAGCTGAGATGAGCATCTGATTGTTTCCTTGCCTTTTTCTATTACTATCACATATTGCATTGATCTGTTGTTGCTTTTGTTAATGGGAATTTCTTGCATTTCTTGGAGAAAACCTAGTTGGTTTTAAGGTATAATCCTTTTAGATTGAATTTACTAATATTTCTGAAAGAATTATGTTTCTATATTTATAAGGGATACTGGTTTGTGTTTTATTTACTCATAATGTTTGATATCAAAATAATGCTGGTTTCAGTCTGAGTTAGAAATTATATTCTTTTGGAAGTTATAGATGGATTGGTATTAATTTTTCTTTAAAATTGTTAAACTGACAGCTTGCTTTGGGTTCTTCTTTGCTGGGAAGGTTTGCATTATTTAGTCTCTTTAACTCATTAAGTAGATTTTTCTTTTCAAAGACAGTTGAGAAATTTGCATGTTCTAGGAATTTGTTTATTTTGTTGTATTTTTGCATATGTCAGTATTTGGTTGGTCACAATGTTTTCTTCTGACTCTTCTTTCTGTAAAGTCAATAATAATATTCACATTTAATTTATAATTTAGTTTTTACATTGCTTTCTTCTGAGCTCTTTTGCATATAGTTTTCTCAGTATTTTTGATCTTTTAATAATCAACTGTTAGTTTTGCTGATTCTACTTTTTGACTTATTTTTCTATTTATTTTTAAACATAAGCTCAAGCCCTAATCATAGATTTGGACTAATTTGTCCTTAATGTAGTCCCTAATGTATTTATTTAGAGTTACTTATTTGATCTTTCTTTCTAAATACAGTTATTTATACATGAGGATTTCATTCTCAGCTTTGTTTTAATTTTAGAGGCACTTTCATAGACTTCTGAATAGAAAGTGTATTCTTTGGTGCTTGGGTGAAATATTCTGTAGATGTCTGTTAGGTCCATTTGATGTATGGTATTGTTTAATTCAGATGTCTCTCTGTTTATTCTTTGTCCAATTGACCTGTTTAAAGGACACAGTGGGGTATTAAATCCCCTACTATTACTGAGTTTGGGTTAACCTGTGTCTCAGTGAACTGTAGTGTTGTTTTTATGAGTTTGGGTGCACTAGAGTTTGGTGCATATATGTTCATGATTGTAATATCTTCTTGGTTAATTATTCCTTTGATCAGAATTAAGTGACCCTCTTTATGTTTTCTGATTAGTTTCAGTTTGAAGTCTAATTTGCCAGATTTAGAATTGCAACCCCTGATTGTTTCTTAGTGCCATTTGCTTGGAATATTCTTTTCCATCCTTTTACCTTAAAGTAGTGCCTGTCCTTGAAGGTGAGATGGGTTTCTTGCAAGCAGCAAAAGGATGGATCTTGTTTTTAAACCATTCAACTAGCCTTTGTCTTTTGACTGAGGATTTCAGTCCATTGCTATTTAAAGTTGTTATTTAAAGACATGTATTGGTTGCCATCATTTTAATTACTATTTGCGTTCTTTGTCTAATTTTGTGTTTCCACAATTATATCTTCATTTAGCTTCTTTCTGTTGCCCCTAGGTTATAGTTGTTCCTTTCTTCATTCTTTGTATTGCTTCACATATCCTTTGAAGGGCTGGTTTTGTGAACATGTATTCTTTCAGCCTATTCATGTCATGGAAGGTTTTTTTCCCCTTCAACTATAACAGACATCTTTGCTGGGTAAAGTATTCTCGGTTGGCATCTATGATCATTTAGAACTGGAAATACTTTGGTCCAGGCTCTTCTGGCTTTTATAGTTTGCATTGATAAGTCAGCTATAATTCTGAGGGTTTTCCTTTATATGTGAGCTGTTGTTTTACTTTCGCAGCTTTCAGTATTCTCCCCTTGTGCTGTACACTTAGTGTTTTTACTATGATGTGCTGTGGGGAGTTCCTTTTCTGTTCCTGTGTTCTGTCTGCTTCTTGTATTTATACAATTTTCATAATCTTTCCTTGGGTGGTCCAATTCTTCAACTTTATCCACCAGTGGTCATATTCTGTTTTTCATTTAATTAATTCTAGTGGTGAGGATTTCTCCTGTTGTTTCAAATTGGTTTATTGAGTTTTTCACTTTCTTCTTCATTTCAACCTGATTTTTCTTCAAGATTTCTATCTCTTTTGGGAATTCAGTCAGTTTAACCCTATCTTCTTTTATTTCTTTGATTTTTTGTTCTGTGTTCTTTCAATTAATTGAATGTCTTGATCAATTTTATAATTGTTCTTTAAAATTCTGTGTCCTGGGTTACCTCCAGGGGGTTCTCCTTGTGGATCTTTTCTATAGGACTTGTGGAATTTGGTGCGAACATACTGTTTTGGTTTTCCATATTAGTATTTTTCTACTGTGATTTTGGCACATGGAAATTTTTGTTGTTTGTGATTCTGCTATAAAACTCAAGCCTTTCTTTGTTGAGTTGAAGTCTGCTTTTGTTTGTATTATTGGTGTGCCTTGGTTGTTTTCTTATTGGATATATAAAGCTGGTTGTTCTATGTTTCAGTTTTTCTAAGATTTTATATTGGAGGGAACTGATAGCTACAGATCTGCTTCTTGGGAGCTTCCACAGAGGCCAAGTTAGGCTCCAGTCAAATACACTCAGGCTTCCTTCTATGGTCTTGAACCCTGCTAGGGGGCACTCACAGCACAATTTGGGAAATTTGCTAAATGCAGGCCCAATTTAGACCCTCTCAGGTGGTCTGCTACGGTCTCAGCCCCTACTGTAGGGCAGAGAGGCCTAGCCCTGGTGAAGTGGGAGGGTACTCACATGGTCCCAATTAGGGGAGTGGGCATGGCAAAATTTGGGGAAGCTCACCACCACGTGGAGGCCAGTTCCAGGCCCTCTCAGATAGTCTGGTAAGGTCTGGGCCCCTACTGTAGGAAAGAGAGGTACAGCCCTGGCCTGGATTTGATATTTTAATCTCATAATAAACATATGCATGTGCAAAGCTGTATACATACAATCATAACAATGTCTGCTATAAGCATTAACAGATGACTCCTGTTATAATTATCAAAATAGTATGATATGTTTTTCAGAGCTAATGAACCAATATTGTCACACTATGAACTAAAAATCTGTATTTCATTCAATTCCCTATTCTTCTAGTATCCCGTTTGAGATATCACATTATATTTTGTCTTTATATCTTCTTAGGCAAGTCTTGTTTCACAATTTTTCAGGCTTCCTTGTTTCTGTTGACCCAGACAGTCTTGAGGTTTCCTGGTTGCGTGTTTTGTAGGATGCCTCTCCATTGGGATTTTTCTGAAGCTTTTGCCTGGACACAGTTATATGTTTTTGTAAAGGAGATAATGGAGTTAAAAATGTCCTCGTTATATCATGCTAAGGAGATACAGTATAAAGACATGTCACTGATCATGTTAATTGTGATCACCTAGCTGTAGGTGTTAGTTGTCAGATGTTTCCACTGTAAAGTTATAGTGATTTTCCCTGCTTTCCTTTTAAGGGAGTCACTCTGCATATCCCACATTAGAGGAAAGAAAGGTCTGTTCCAAGGATGGAATATTATTTTGAATTATTTAGAGTTCTTCATTTTCAGTGTGCAA
Organism: Nannospalax galili; assembly: GCF_000622305.1. NCBI lineage: Eukaryota > Metazoa > Chordata > Mammalia > Rodentia > Spalacidae > Nannospalax > Nannospalax galili. Next base: position 34,038 of record NW_008327383.1, read on the forward strand.
CTTATTTGTTAATATACTAATTTTTATATCATTATGGACTCAATTATATAAAAATTGTCAATGGAGTTATGATACAAAGTTTCATAATGTTGAATCTTTGTATCATATCTCAATTTTTGGATTGAGTTAGTTTTGAATCATTTTTCTTATTGTTGTTGATTGATTTTTTTTTCCTTGTAGTGCTTGGAAATGAACCCAGGACACATGAATGCTGTAGCACTGTCATATCCCAGTGCAAGGCTGTCTCTGTCTCCCTCCCTGCCTCCCTCCCTCCCTCCCTTCCTTCTTTCTTTTTGTTCTCCTTTCCTCTCCTTTCCTCTCGTCTCCTCTCCTTTTCTTTCTTCTGTTTTCTTTGCTTCTTTCCTCTCTTTCCTCCTTACATTTCCATTTGAGATTATTTCTATGTACCAGTCTTTATATATTCACTGATTCCTTATGTCAAATTTACCAATTAACCCATTGGCGGTGTTCTTCACTTCTGTTATGGATTGTGTTTTCTCCTCTAACACTTTCTTTTGTCTCCTTCTTAAGCTGTTTTCTCTACATTTTCCACCTGTTCTTGCATATTATTTACCATTAGATTCTTTAATGTATCAGCTTATTTTTAATTGTAGCAATTCTGACATCTGTTTGACAGCCACGTTTTGTGTTGGTAACTGCTTTGTACTTCCCACTGCGTTTTCCTCATCATTGGGTGTACCTTACAATTTTTCTGTTGCTGCACTGAGTGCCAGGAACTAATTCTGTGCCCTTTGCTCCAGGAGGGAAAATGTTTTCAGTGACTCTATGCATAAAGCTGTCTCTACAGATTTTGTGGTGGCAATTTTCCTATAACTTCAGGTCTTTGATGGATCCAGAAAAAGTCAGTTAAGTTTTCTTAATGTTTTCCTAATGTAAAGAAAGAAATAATGTTTTTCTATCCTTTCACATATTGGCTTGGAGACCTACAACCATGAATTCTTCTTTTCTCACCTTCACTCCTGTCTTTGTTTACTTTTCCTTTTGTATAGAAAGAGGAAATAATTTGATCATTCTCAAGCGTGCACTATGAATTCCTGACACCTGTACATTTTGGACAGCCTCAAGTCCACTGATATTCAGCTCACTGCCTACTTTCTACAACATTTATTCAACTGAACAGTCTTATAAGTCATCATGCAATTCTTACTACCATTTTTTTCATATTAAGTTTATTACCAGTAGCTTCAGATTGACCCAAGACTCCTCATGTATCATCTCTAGTCTAGTCACTCTGTAATATCGCTGGACTATCACCTCATGATATTTACCATTCTCTCACCCCTCTTCCTTATCATTTTAAAATTTTTAGTTGTATTAATATGACCAGAATTGCCATAAATTTCCTTCCTCAATATCCAAACTTTTACTGCCCTCTATATAGTCACCCACTTTTCTTCTCTGTAGTTGAAAATAAGTAAAAGTTTAAAGCTTCTAGCAAAGGTTTCCATACATGCCTAATATCTTATATTTTATTTCTCAGTACATTCTTTTTCGTATTCCATGTCTCATCCACCCAAAGAGGAAACAATGAGAGACCCTCCGTAAATATATGCTGAGAACTGAGTACTTGGTATTGCCACTTTCATGCCAGTTTCAAAAATCACCAGTTTGTATTATCGTCCTTTAATTCCTCCTCATGGTTGTTCAGTCATTTTGGATGATTTGCTTGCCTTTGAGTTAAAAAAAGTATCAATCACATAATTAGAACACATAGAAAGTCTCAACAAATTTAGAAAAATTAGAAATAGAATCTTGTATTTTATTTCACCACAAAGGAATAAAGCTATATATCAACAATAACAGAACTGTGAAAATGTGCACAAGCTCATGGGCAATAAACAGCACACAACAGAATGAAAATTGCATTAAAGGTGAAATCAAGAAGGAAATTTAAAAATTCTTAGAACTGAATGAAAGGGAAAACACAGCCTATAGAACACAATGAAGGCAGTCCTAAGAGTTTATAGCACAGAGCACTTACATCAATTAATCAGAGACATCTCATGTTAATGATGCATCTGAAGGTTTTATAAATTCCACCACCTAAAAAGAGTAGATGGGAAGAGATAAAAGAAAGATCAGGGCTGAAATTATGAGAATAGAAATGAAAAAAATGCAAAGAATAAATGAAACAAAGAGATGATTCTTTGAAAAGATTAATAGGATTGACCTTTAGTCAAATTAACCAAAAGATAGAAGGGACCTAAATTAATAAAATCAGACATGAAAAACAATTACAGAGGATACTGGGAAATTTCAAAGTAGCCTAAGGACATACTTGAAACTGGAAAATTTCTGCACTAAACTGGAAAAATCTAAAAGAAAAGGATGAGTTTCTAGATATATATGACCTAAATTATTGAAACAAGATGACATAAACAATTTAAATGAAAACATAACAACCACTGAGATAGAAGCAGTAATTAAAAATCCTCCATTTACAAAAAGCCCAGGACCAGATGGATACAATACAAAATTCTACAAGACCTTCAAAGATCTAATACTCAAACTCCTCAAGTTATTCTGTAAATAGAAAATGAAGAAGCACTTTCAAATTATTTCTATGAAGTCAGTATTATCTTGATCTCAAAACTAGACAAAGAAAAAGCAAAACAAAACAAAATTATATGCCAGTCTCTCAAATGAACATAGGAGAAACAATTCTCAATAAACTGAATAAACAAGAGCACCTTAAAAGATTATCTACCACGAGAGATGCAGAAATGGTTCAACATATGTAAATCCATAAGTGTAATTCACTACATAAACAGACTCAAGGACAGAAACCACATGATCATCTGACTAGATACAGAAAAGGCCTTGTTAAAAACCCCAAATTCCTTCATAATAAAGTAATGGGGAAGCTAGGGATATATGGGACATATCTCAGCATTAAAAAAAGACAATAGGGGGCTGGAGAGATGGCTCAGCAGTTAAGAACACTGGTTGTTCTTGAAGAAGACTTGGGTTTGAATCCCAGCACCCACATGGCAGCTAACAACTGTCTGTAACTCCAGTCCCAGGGGATCCGACAGCCTCTTCTGACCTCTGCAGGCATTGCATGGCATGGGTGCACTTACCTACATGCAGGCAATACACGCATACACATAAAATAAAAATAATAAATAAAATTTTAAAAAGACAACATACAGCATCATACTAAATGGAGAAAAACTCAAAGCATTTCCACTAAAACAAGGAATAATACGAAGATGTCTACTCTCTGCATTCCTGTTCAATATAGTGGTTGAAATTTTAGCTGGAGCAATAGCACAAGTGAAGGAAATAAAGGATATACAAATTAGAAAAGAAGTCAAAGTATTCCTATTTGAATGAGTAAGGTTCCCCATAGGCTCAAAGTCATTGTCCCCAGTTGGTGGCATTGCTGTGGGAAGGGATGGAATCTTTAGGTGTGGTCCTCTGGAGGAAGCAGGTCATTGGGGTGTGCTTTGAGTGTTCATAGACTTGCTGCACTTCCAGTTTGTCAGTTCTGCTTCCTGTGCCTGTTCAGAGATGTGCCTTCTCCTCCTGCCAAACCTCCACCACCATTATTGATGCTCCCTCTAGAACCGTAAGCCAAATAAACTAGTCCTTTTATAAGTTGCCTCGATAATGCTGTTTTATCACAGCATCAGAAAGTAACTAATACACTGAATACATAGAGCATATGATTCTTTACATTGAAGGCCCTAAAGACTCCACCAGAAAACTCACAAGGCTGATAAACACATTCAGCAAATAGCAGCATACAATATTAACATGCAAAAGTCACTGAGAAAGAAACGAGGAAAATGACCCCATTAAAAATAGCTACAAAAAAGTAAAACACATTGGAATTAATCTAAGCAAGAAAGTAAAAGATTTGTATAATAGAAAACTTTAAGATTTTGAAGGAAGAGGAGCAGGGGAGATGGTTCAGTGGTTAAGAACACTGTTTTCTCTTTCAGAAGTCCCAAGTTGGCAATTTTTAGCACCCATATGATGGTTAATTACTACCCATAACTCCAGTTCCATGGTACCAGATGTCCTCTTATGGCCTCAGTGGGTGTTGCCTACATACATGCAGGGAAAACACTCGTCAACATAATAAATAAAGAATAAATAAATAAATAAAATTTAAAAAGACATTGAAGAAAGAAATTAGCAAAGATAACAGAAGATGGTAAGTTGAACTATCATGCACATATATTGGTAAGATAATATTGTGAAAATGGTCATCGACCAAAAACAATCAAGAGATTCAACATAATCCCATTTAAAATTCCAACACATTTTTTCCCAAATGTTGCAAAAAATCTTATATTTCTCTTTAAAATATTTTATTCATTATTTTTATTTTATGTGTATGGGCATATTACCTGCATGTATGTAAGTGCACCCGTGTCATGTAATTCCTACAGAATTGAGAAAGGGGCATCAGATTCCCTTGGCACTGGAGTTACCAACAGTTTTTAACCACTGTGTGGATACTGGGAAAAGAACCTGGGTCCTCTGCAAGAGGACCACTGAGCCATCTCTCCAGTTCCATCAAATTTTTTAATATGGTAACATACACACAAAACCCAGGGTACTGAAAACAGTCTTAAATAATATAAGAATTTCTGGAGGCCTGACTTTAAAGTATACACATAAATCTAGTATTAAATCTAGTATTATAAATAGCATGGTACAGACATAAAAATAGGCACATTTGTGAATGGAATAGGATTGAGGATCTGAATTTTAGACCGTGCACATACAGCCACCTGACTTTTGACAAATGTCCCAACACACATTTGAGAAAAGACAACGTGTTCAACAAATGGTGCTGTTAAAATGAATAGCTACCTGTAGAAGAATGAAACTAGATCCTGATCTCTTACTCTGAACAAAACTCAACTCCAAATGGATCAAGGATCTCAAAATAAGACCTGATACCCTGAACCTGATAGAGGAGAATGTAGGAAATGCACTAGCTATTATAGGCACAGGAAGGAACTTTCAGTGGGTCTCTGATTGTGCAGGAATTAAGTCCAAAATTTGACAAATAGGACCTCACGAAACTAAGAAGTTTCTGTATAGAAAAGGATACAATCGTTCAAACGAAGAGGCAACATCCAGAATGGAAAAATAATCTTTACCATCTGTACATCTGACAGAGGATTAGTATCTAGAATATGCAAAGAACTAAAAAGAACTAAACATCAAAAAACCGATCAGTGGTCCTACCCAGCTGTGAAGCCTAATAAACAACAATGACTGTCCCAGAAACTACTGCTATTGATGCAGTGGTGGCATTTTTTTCTTGGGGTAATCAACAACTCTCTAATTGGAATTAAGGCCCACTTAATGGGAGGGAACTCGTGTGGTATTATAAGCACAGTCAAATATACATGGCTAGAAATATAAAATCTAGAGAAAAACCTACTTTTGCCACATCCCTACCCTAGAATTTACTTATTCTAAATACGCATTTTCATTTTTACAGACAAGTATACATTTCACCCCTCCTCAAAGTAGCTTCTTTTTTGCAACAGATGGAGAGTATTAGAGAATTCCAGAATAAGAATTCCATATGCAGAATAAGTGTCTGTGAGACACTTAATCCTGTGTCACATCTTTAATGTAACCTCAACATTTGGGATGAATGTGTCTCTTAAGTCTGACCAGAGAACATTCATTAGATGGTAGATGGGGATAACACAAAGATCCAGATTAACCAATGTGTGAAGAACAAGAGGCCACAGAGTGCTTACCCCTGAATAGGACACCTATTTCAAAACTCTGCCTCCCAAGGCCCAGCGATCTTTGTGGAAGAGGAGGTGAAAAGATTCTAAGAGCCAAAGGTGGTGGATGACCGCAAGCAGACAGAGTCTTCCAGTTTAAAGCCACATGTCACAAATGACTTTTGAGGGAAATGGAGCTGTTAATCATTAAGTACCCCTAGGATTGCACAATAGTATGAAGGGCACAACTAGAAGAATATCATAAATCACTACTGACATGAGTCTGTCCTGCTAGGAATTTTTCTTTTGCAACATTCAGCAGCATGGTACAGATGCTGAGACTTTAGACCCCTAAAACTATCTATGACCAGACATTTGAAAAGTATGTGAAATCAGAGAGCAATGAAAGACCTGTCTCTCGACCTTGCCAACTCATCAGGAATCCAAGGTATCTCTGCTGCAGCTATGTCACCCTGAGACCTGCCAGAGCTGAGAGACATGTAGAGAGGGTGCCAGGACTGCCTAGAAGCTGACAGACTGTTGTCACTCAAGGATGTGGTTATCCATTTCTCTGCACAAGGTAGCAGTGTTTGGGTCCTGCTTCATGGAATTTATGCAGGGATGTGATGTGAAAAATCAGAGAAACTTGCTTCCCTGAGCCTTTGGCCACCAAGCCATACCTGGTCACATATGTGCAGCAAAGAAACATGCCTTGGAATATGAATAGGCAAGAGAATAGTCATAGACTCAGTTTAATAGTGACAATTTAATGAGCTATTTGAGCCAAAACTGGGCAGTTCTCATAAATCGTGGAATTCTTTTGACAATTTTATTTTTAATTATTTTTTCTTTTAAAATATTTATTGAGTTTTTCGCTTTTCATATAATAGATCTTATTCAAATTTAGATCCCCTCCCTACTCCCTGCCTCCTACAGTGCCCCCCTACCAGATTTCAGGTATACTGAAGTATATGTTAAGTCTTATCCAGTCCTGCATTTGTATCCAGATGTCCCCCAGTATAAGTTCATCCACTGGAGTCTAGTCACCTACCAAGAGTTACTCCATTAAAGAAGATCGAGTCTCCCTCTTCTCATAGTAATTCTTTGCCAATAGTTCCTTAGCTAGGATTGGGGACTGCTACCCATTTCCCTCATTCTATGCTTGGTTTTTGTCTGATTTAGTTGACATGGGTCTTGTGCATGCTGTCACCACAACTGGTCACACACAGAGATTACACACTGAGCCCTAAGTAACACATCTACAGTGGACCTTTACAGCTAAAGCTCATAGAACATAGTGGAACAGGGGGTAGGGAGAATACTAATGCATCCCTCAACTCTCACCAACGAAGCTTCCTCATACAGCAGCGTGCAATGCACACAGAAGCCCACAACTAGCTACGTATTAGAGAATAAGTGACTGTAGAGTGTGTGTCCCTGCTAGGACTCCTATACTAAAACTGGCCCATCTGTGGCTCAGGGACCATTATGGACGAGGTGATGGAAAGATTGTAAGAGCCAAGGTTGGTGCATGAACATATGGAAACACAGGCTTCCTGCCCTCTGGGAACTTGCAATAATGGTGACAGCATGCACAAGACCCATGACAACTGAATCTTTTGACATTTGTATGAAACCAAACAGTACACAAACCAGTGTGTTTAGACACAGAATGTCCTCCACTGTCTTATATGTTTGGTTTCTGGCAGAGGTTATAGAATCCTTTGTATATAGGATGGATCTGAAACACTTAGGGCCCTAGAGGTGGGTCTTGAGGGCTGAATACCAATCCTGCTTCCAATCAAGCTGTCGTTTTGTGGATATACTGAGATGTAACACAAAAAGCTACAAGTTCTACCCCCCACAGATGTAACCCTAGCCTCCATACCTCACCTGCAGTTGTGGACTGTCCCCCCACGGCTCAGAGAACATCACAAAAAGGTGAAAAATATATAAGAACTAAAGAATGCAGTAGAAGCTCAAGGGATGCTGTCTGTTGAACATGTCATGGGCATTGTCCTCTTATTCAAAGCTATAATTACCTGCATAAGACCTGTATAAGACTGGACCTACCAATATCCTGTCATAAATGGTGAAGGGATTCAGAAGGCCTCAGCCATCCCTAAGGGATTTATAGGCAGTTAAAAGTTGGTAGGAGAGGGAAAAACATTTTTCACAGTGGCATGGAGCCTGTTTCTATAAATGGCCCCTCACACATGTTTTTATAAGCAAATCTAGTGAAACTCATTTTGTCGTCCAAAACCAATTGAGCAAAAATACATTGTAAAAGTAGAGAGAAGACTAATTGACCTAGGAAGAGGAGCAGCGGTGGCAAAGAGACAGGAGGGCTAAAGGGACTATTGCAAATAAAAATACAAAACAGATTCAGCAAGTAAACAAATCTCGCAAGGCACAGGAAGTAAACAAATTCTAAAAGTCTCAGAAAGCTGCTGAAACTTAAAAGACGCAGAAAGACCCTCCCTGAAGTTAAATAGTAGTAACAACTACTGGAGAGTCTCTCCAACCAGCCAAGCTGCCTGTACATCATGGTGGGAAATCCAAGGATGTAGTTTTCATGAGGTATCACGCATGCTGGGCTTTTCTGTAATCCCGCTACCTTTGTCACCCATGCTCCTGTAGGTCCTCACTGGTGCAGACAAGTGTACCTCTCACCAGCCATCAAGCCATCTTCCTTTTGCAACAGATGGAGACTATTCATAAGTTCCACAACTGGCCAAGCACCGAGAATAGATGTCTGTGGAGTGCCCAGTCCTAAGTGACACATCAATAATGCAGCCTCTACATCTAAGGTTCAGGGAACAGGGGGCAAAAAGAGAATTAATGCCTCTCTCAACTTTCACCAAGAAGTTTCCTCATGCAACATTTTGTGATTAACAGAGAGAGAGACTCAAATGGCAAGAGTGCAGAAACTAAGAGCTTATAAAGTGATTATCCCTGAACAGGACACCTATTTCAAATCTCTGCCTCCCAAGGCTCAAAGACCATTGTAGAACAGGGTCAGAAAGACTATAAGAGCCAGACGTGGTAGATAACCACAAGGAAGCAGAGATTTCCAGATGACTGGTCAGTTACTTATATGACTTCACAGCAATGGTGACAGCATGCCCAAGTCCCATGCAAGCTCAAGGCAGACAATATTTCAGCATAGAAGTGGGGAAGTGGGTAAGAAGCCTCAATGTAAGCTAAGAAACTATTGGCACCTAATAACTGCTGGGAGAGGGAGAGTTGGTTTGTTCCAAGGATGCTGGAGAGGTTAACCAGGCTCTAGTGGATGGACACACGTTGAAGGACATTTGGGGACACAAACTTGACTCAATATGCCCTAATATATATGAAAGAGCACATGAAATCAGGAGGAGGATATTGTGAAGGGTGCAAATAAGGAAGGGGGTCTAAATATGATCAAAATATATTGTATGAACATCAAAAACATTTAATAAAAACACTTAAAAAAAGAAATGCCAACATGGGAGAGAATCGGGGCTGATGGACCTTTAGAAAAGGACATTCAAGAAGGGCATGATGGCACACAACTTTAACCCCAGCACTCAGGGTGGAGGGGCAGAGGCAGGCAGAACTCTGTGAGATCAAGGCCAGTCTGGTCTATACGATGAGTTCTCAGCCAGCTGTGGCTACAGGGAAACTTTGTTTTAAACAAACAATGAAGAGTCAGCAGATAAACCCCCAATAAGGAATATTCTCTTAAAAAAGTAAACTACAGGTTTCAAAATGTCAAGACCAAAAAAGGAAAAAATTGACTAGGAGAAGATTTCAGGCTAAATGACACTAAACAATGTCACAACCTGTTCATAGACTATTATATACTATAGACAGAAAACAAGAGTCTGGGAAGGACATTATTGGGTCAATCAACAGAACTGGAATGAAGAGGATGAGTTCATAAAATGGCTGTGACATCAAATTTGCTAAGGTGGATAAAAAATAAATTCACTGGTTCACACAATAAAAGAAAAAACCCTTCAGAGTATAACATTGCAAACTCATTTAGAAACATTTTATTTAAAAGGAGAATGTGTGAGCAGGCAAAGCCTGAGAAGATGGAGCTTCCAGCAGACCTTGCTCAGAAGTTATTGCTTAGGGGAGTGTTTTTCATGATCAAGTTCAACTGCTCAGGTAACAGTCATGGTTCAAAGGAGCTGGCAACATCTTGAATTGGCAGCTGAACCTGGTGCTGTCCACAGGGTGCTGACTTGGCAGGGTTACAGGATGCAAGACAGGCATGGTAATGGAGAGTTGTGCCAAGATTTAAAGAAAAAAAAAAAAAAAAGGCGACAAGACCAGGGAATACGTAGTAGGAAAATCCCTCCTAGAGGCCGATGTCTGAAGATGGCGCTTCAGTTGCCTTGGAGATCCCAGGATGATGGCAATGTCAGGAAAATGGAACTTCTGCCTAGGAAAGTTGTAGGCACAGTGTGGAGCCAGCGTGTGAAGAAGCCACATTACTGCAAATAGCAGGGCTTCAAGCCCCGAGTGGCACAACTAGAAGTCAGATGGTCCGTGTACGGGACTTAGAGCTACAGGGTTTAGCATATACCTTGCCTTGCTTTGATCCAAGATTTTCTTGCTGTTCACGGCTTCCTCTGCCCTTTTGGCGGTCGTGGTGGAAATGGTAATGTTTACTTTCAGAAACTGTATATTGGAACTGCACAACTTTGGTTTTGGTTTTACAGGTCCTCACAATTACATCTCAAAAGAGACTTTGAACTTGTGAACATTGTTGGAGCTGTTCAGAAGATGGAGACTCTTTAAATTGGATTAAATGCATTTTCCATTAGGAGATAGCCATGAGCCTATGAGGGGAGGATGAGGGGAATGCCTTTGTTTGGATGTAGACTTTCCTTTACAAATTCACATGTTTAAACACTTGGTTCCCAGGAGGTGTGGCTGTTTTGGGAGGTTGTGAAAGTTCAGAACTAAGCTTGGCTAGGGGATATATAGCCACAGTGGCAGGCGTGGAAGCTTATAGTCTAGCCCGATGTCCAGTACAGTTCTCTATTTCCTGATCTACTTAGATGTAGCAAGCTGAGTTATAAGCTCTCCCAATCATGAATGGAACCCCAGCTGCCAAGCATTTTCTACCATGATAGAATGCATCCTCTTTTAAAAAAATGTTTTTATTATTTTTATATGTATGAGTATATTGCCTGCATATAGATAAAATCACCCCTGTCATGTAATGCCTGTGGAGGTCAGAAGAGGGTGTCAGATTCCCATGGAACTGGATTGATGAATGGTTTTTAGCCACCGTGTGGGTGCTGGGAATCAAACCCAGGTCCTCTGCAAGAACAGCCAGTGCTCATAACAGCTGAGCCATCTCTCCAGTCCCCAGATTGTACCCCATTACACCAAAGTCCAAATAAACTCCTCTGTTAAAACAAATGAAAGAATACAGGAAGAAATGAAGGAAAGAAATAAAATAAATGAATAAAATGAGGAATGAGGTAAAAGAAGAGTGCTGTCAATACATAGAGCAGAAATGACCTCATACAGGATGTCAGGGTCCTAGTGATGAAATCGAAGCCCCAGGGCATCAGTGAGAGGATATCAGGAACTGCAAATCACTGTAGAATTGGGATAGATTTTATAGACATGAGCAAACATTTTGCAAGGAAAAGCAATTACATTCCAAATGAGACAATGTAATTTTTGCCTCAAAGTAGAAAATGTATGAGCAACTGCAAGGACTAAACTACAGCCATAATTACAAATGACTGAGAGAGCACAGATGAAGGTAAACAAGACCTGATGAATCAAGAGATGTGAGACTAAGCTGCTGTGCAAGCTACGCACTGCAGCAGACACAGCTGTGCCCTTCCCTGCCCCTTCCCTCAGTTACCAGTCCTGAGTTTTTTTGGAGGGGGTGCTTCTGAAGACTTTCCCTATCTTCTGGGACCTCTCTTGCAACCTGTGATGTGGGATAAGTATGGGGGGAGTATTGTTTGCCCTTTCCTAAAGCGTCTAACAGTGAGTGTTCCCAGAGCCTGGGATGGGATTGTCCCAAGCGAGGGACTCTCCCTGGAGGGCAGAATTTCTCCATTAGAATTTTTAGTCCTCAGTGTATCTAGCTTGAAAACACATCCTTCATTGTTTCCATTCTTTTCCTTGACGGAGTTATTGCTCTTCTGTCTTATCTTAGAATTCTGATTTAATCAGAAAGTGACCTTAGTGATGGAATCTGAAATGTTATATATTTATAGATATGAATTGAAAAAGAACAACTTGAAAAGCAAGCAAGGAGCTAGAGGGATCTCACGGCAGGACATATATCCACTGAAGAATAACAAATACTGCTCAGAGAACATGTCCATTGCCATTTAACAGACATTTATTGAAGTGTACAATGTGCCAGGAATAGTAAGGTGGAATAGATATAAAAATAAATAAAATACCATTCACACCGGGCGTGGTGGCACACACCTTTAATCCCAGCACTTGGGAAGCAGAGGCAGGCAGATCTTTGTGAGTTCGAAGCCAGCCTGGTCTACATAGTGAGTTCCAGGACAGCTGGGGCTACAAGGAGGCCCTGTCTCAAAAAGACAAAAAAAACTCCAAAAAACCCAAACCCCCCAAAACCATTCACAACCTTGACCTGTTTGTAGTCTTTTATATAAACTTATAACCAAAAATTCTTATGAATTGTAAAACGTAATGGCCAAAAATGTATAATGTATTGATGTAAAGAGGAAAGAGGGGTCAATAGAAGCTTCATGAATAGCTGTTAAATAAGAGCCAGATAAAAGTTAAGGAGATAATTTTTTTTAAAAAGCTGTTGAAGTAAAGGAAATGAAAGTCTAGGATATTTTCTTTGTTCCATTATGACTACACCATGCAGAGGTAGGGACTCACTATCAAGGAGTAGGGTGGATTAGTGGGAAGGAAGTTACACCATGCCAATGACTGAGAGCTATTCGGTACGAAGAGTGGGAGACGCTCTCTCAGCTGATTAGGAAAACTCTTGCCAAAGCTGGGTGATGCAGGCCCAGCAAAGACAGATGCCAATGTTGAAGCCTTGGGGTTTACAATTCACCTCTGGAACTGGGTTTACACCTAGGCAAAAGAGTCAGGGCAAGAGGGAAGCCACCTTAGATACTACAATCCTAGAAATAGAAGGTCTTCTGTGATATTTGAATCATCTAGAAGCTGTATGAAGAATCAGCTATCTAGCCAAAACAGACTTTGTGCTTTGACTTTTTATATTTATCCAAGTGCTTACCTTGATTCTGCTAAAGATGGAAGCATGCTTTTCACTCTGTTCTTAGCATATCAACCAGGTAATCAGTCACACATGTATATTTGCATACACACACACACACACACACACACACACACACACACACTTTAAAGCTTCATGGAATAATTAGGTGGAAACAACACAATGTGGAGCTCTCAACATGCTGAAATTATTGATTTGGCCTATGTTCTAGTTGCCATATTTACTAGTAACTATAGATAAATCCCTTCACATTCCACTTAATGAAAAAAGACCTTACGAATTCTCTAAGCATTTATTATTGATGTGTTATTCAATTAATGCCACTTGCTCCTCTTGGCACACAGTAGATGCAGGAAAGGAGTTCAGATGGAGCCCCTCAAGTTTCCACTACTACCTTTATAATCACATGATATGGCAAGTACTGAGGACTGAACTTAAAAATTCAGAACTTCTGTTAAATAAATGAATGTTCCATCAGCTCATTTTTATCAGGAACTGATTGTTTTAAACATTGATGTGAAAATTACTTTAGAAAGTTAGGGGGAAACTCAGCTTCTATAAAAAGATGACTTAGATTGAAATAATTCTGAATTTCATTTGGAGAAAGTTGCAAAAGATCAGATTTTTCCCATAGGAGTTACAGTATTTCCAGGTTTGAGTAAGATATAAATATCTCAGGAACTGTCCTACTTGTACTGTTTCAATTTTTTCCCAGTTGTGTTTCTTACTGAAACAAAATATGCATGCCTATGCCTGTCTACAGTGATGGAAAAAAAGTTTCCTATGTTTTTGAAAAGGTTCCATGTAGTTCAACTCTAGGTTTGTCCTTGGCATGAACCAAACTGATGTTTTTCAACAAGTCAGGACATAGGGAAGAGCCTAATACCAGTTTTCTACGAAATAGTTGTAGTATTAAACTGACTGACTCCTAATGTCTTATTGTTATACCCATAGATTAACGCATCTCTCAGTTCATAGCAGAGAAGTTTTTTTATGCAACAGATTGTGATTTACGCCAATTGTCAGGAAAAAATTTGACAGATTTGGTTTTTAAACATTGTAAACCTCATTTTAAATATATATTATCCAAAATATATATTATCAACTTCATCTTTGTATTTACCTCATTTGGGAGCTATTCATTATTTTATTTACTTCATTATTTTATTTTCTTCCTCAAGTATCTTAAAATTATATCAAGAACTCTTTTTTAAAAAGTCCATTCTGGGAGATGCCAGAACCCATTCACTGTATCCCATCCTGCTGGTGACTACATAGCAATTACCAGTTGACCCCATACCAGTTCTACACAAGGAACCTTCTGAGAGCCTCAGATTCTAAAGAGCTGTGTGGGGTGAGTTTGAAGACAGAGAAGAAGCTATATAGCTTAAAATGAAATATTAGATTCGTGGTTCAGAACCTGGCCTGCTGCAGCTTCTGGTACCTCCTATGCAGTTACTAGTTACCCACAGTGCAGCAAAGATGAACCTTGAGGAGCTCCTAGAGAGAGGAGACAGTAGGGCCCACAATGTGTGTTTCCTTTTCCATAATGTGTGGTCCCGAACTTACATGAACAGATCCACAGGAATAGAAAGATTAGCAGCTGCTAATTAGGATGGAGAACAACTGCTAATGACTACGATTTCTGCTTTGTGGACGGATAGAATTGTTCTAAAACTAGACATTTGATGTGGTTGGACAACTGTAGGATAATATTAAAAACAAGGAACTGAAATGTATGCTTTATAAAAGGCAAATTTTATGGTATGTATTTTATCAATAAAACATAAAAATCAGGATGGTGCCGGCCGTGGTGGCACATGCCTGTAGTCCCAGCACTTGGGAGGCAGAGGCAGGCGGATCTCTGGGGGTTCAAGGCCAGCCTGCTCTACATAGTGAGTTCCAGGACAGCTTGTGCTACAGGGAGACCCTGTCTCAAAAAGACCGAAAAAAAAAAAAAAATCAGGATGGTTAAATTTTGCCACATACATAATGAATTTAGTTTAATTTTTAATTAGTCAGTGAAACTGTCCCTGTCTAATAATGTTATTTATGTTTAAAATGACCTCATTAATATGCATTGTTTCAGAGTATATGTAGAACTTTATATAATTATATTATTTAATCTTAATTGACCCTATTACTGATAACATTTTGATATTGTGAACATTATGTAGAAAGAAATTTCATACTGAGCATAGGTTATGATTAGACAGAGGGTAATGTTTCACAGAAATTTGAAATACAAAAAAAAAGAAATACTGGAATACAATCAATAAGCAAAAAAGGGTAATACATAAGAAGAGCTGCAGTTTTCTAGGAAATGTATTATTAAATGAAATAAATTGTTGCACTCATAAAATATCTTTATTTGTGAAAGATATATGCTCTTGTTCTGGAGTGCGTTATAAATATGTTAAAGATGTAATGAAATGCTTCTTCTAATCACGTAGTTATTAAAAATTAAAAAAAATTTTACTTCATGTTAAATAGTAGAGGCGATAAACAATACCAGTGAAATCTACCTGATGACTTTATATCCATATTCAGTTACTAAGGATCCACGTGCAACCGACTATGACTAGTAATAATCAGACACATAGAGATTAAAGACACATGTGCAAACATGTGTTAGTAGCATTAAAAATGTAGGAAACAGCATGTCTTAAAATGAAATGGAGATCTTCTTTAAAGGGTAAAAACTAATTCAATTTTATGTCTTACAGGGTTTATACTGAGTTCAATATTGTATGATTATTAATTCAACTGTGAATCTAAAATTTACAGCTGCCATTTAAAGAGATGTATCCTTGCTCTGGAATGTGTTGCTGAATATGTTAAAGCTGTAATGAAATGCTTCTTCTAATCATGTGGTTATTAAATTTAAAAAAAAGTCTTTATATTTCCTTAAAAGGACCATTTGACTTATTTTGGCAAAGGAAATGTGATCGAAAGTGGAGGATGTGATTACTACACAAGGAAGTGAAAAACTGGTATGTCTCCTTGCTAGATCTTGCCTGCTTTATGTCCATTGTGGTGACCTTTGGAACTTTACATTCTAGTGTACATAATCATGGATGAAAGAGGACTTCTGAATAACCTTGAGCAAAGAGATATGAGAGAGAGAGACCATAGTTTTTGATAAAGCTACCAAGATTCTAAGGGTTATTTGTTCTTTCAGAATAGATTATGTTACCCCTGCTAATTTGTAGTGAAATGTCCTGTTATGATATATTTGAATGTAGCAATCAACCAAGCAGCAAAATCCACATATAAACATCAGGCATATATTCCCTTCTGTGGCATGGGCCTAAATCCAGTCTGAGAAGGGTTGCTATCTTCATGACACTCATACCACTGCTGCATCAGTGGGCACATTTTGTTCAGGGTTTTAACTCTGCAGTTAATAGGGCTCACAGCTGGGTAAGACCATTGAAGCCCTTTATCTCCCAGTAGCCTTTATAACATTGCTGGCACTAGGGAAGCCAGCAGTAGGGAAGAAGCTTCTAGTCCAGTTCCTTCTTGATCTCTCCATACCTTGCAAAAGAGGTGTGATATGTTCAGCAATAGGTTATTTTCTTTTCTTTTTCTTTTTTAAAAAATAATTTATTGAGAATTTCATACATGCATATAAGGTGTTTTGATCAAATCCATGCCCACTCCCTCCCCTCCAGCTCCTCCCATATCTCCCCATCACTTTTTTCTGACAACTTCATGTACTCTTTCTTCTTCTTTTTTTATGGGGCTTTTGGCTACTCTAACATTCCCCCATCTGAAGAGGTAACCCTAAAATCTTTTAAGCTTGCAAATACTTTCAACATTTTTGGCCTTTGCAATGGAGTATTTTGCTAAGAGGCCCAAGGACATTGTGAATTTTAGCCAAGAAACCAGCTACTTTTCTTTGGGGTCTTTTTACCGTAACTGCCTAGCCAATTCCTACCTCCTATTCTTATCACACCATCCTCTGAAGAAGTAACCCAACTTGCAGATAGGGAATTAGGACACAGACCACCCTGGCTTCTTCCATGCTGAACAGGAACGCAGGGTAAGGCAATTGGGGTACCCCTTCAGTGGGTCTATCTGTAAGACTCCCAAATTGTATAACTCTTACCTGTAGGGAGAAAAGAAAGTCCTTGGCTTGTGAATAGGAGATGTGAAGGAGAAGTAAAGGCAAGAGTAATTAGCATTACAAGTTCCATACAGGGAACTAAAAAAAAAGGCACAACAGGGCAGTTTTCAAATGTTCCTATGAGAGTCCATTGCAATTTCATGACAAGGGCTTCCAAAAGCATCCCTCTATTGGGTTCCTCCTCATTTTTCTTTTGTCTGCCAAGGCTGGACTCCAGAGTGATGGATTCAGGATTTGCTTTCAGGCATTTTATAGCTATTGGAATGGTTAGAATCAGTGTCAGTTCCCTTTCAAAGGCTTCGAGATAGGGGGAGAAAACAAATTTATCCATCATTTTAGAACAATAGCTGGTTGTCTCCCTTAGCTACAGGTGGGCACTACAGTATTGGAGACCAAGATTTGAAGTCTTACATCTGAGCAGCACTTTCTGATTAGAAACAAAATCATCAATGAGAAATAATTGTCTAAATAAACACCTTTTGGGTGTTTAAGACCATACAGTTGGCCCAAATAAATGAATTTATTTTTACACTTAAGGTCATTTGAGGATCTGTTCCTCAGGGATCTCATGGGCTTGGGAGGAGCTCCTGGCTCCTTTCTTTTACCAGTTCCATCTATGTGAAGATAAGTCAAAGGTCCTACTCGACCATGTCTGGCTCCAGTTGGAAGCATGGAGGAAATGATTCCTCTGAGTTGACCTTCCTCTTTGTAGACTGGACACTGGTTCAAGTCCATCTTGTGGGGTCTCCATAGCCTCCCTGAACAAGAGGACAGGTGACTCATCACAGTTACAGGACATTTTGAGAGATATTCTGTAGTCTCCTGGAACTTAGTCGACTTTGGAGGGCAAGGGGCAAAAACTGTCCTTTAAGTCCCTCTGACCAGATTAGTACAGGCCTCAAAGTATGGCTATTAGACATCCAATAAGGTTAGTTCCACCAGTCTGGTACTTTTAGTTACCATGTGCTATGTAGATAAAGCTTGAT
Source organism: Nannospalax galili (assembly GCF_000622305.1). Lineage (NCBI taxonomy): Eukaryota > Metazoa > Chordata > Mammalia > Rodentia > Spalacidae > Nannospalax > Nannospalax galili. Next base: position 52,134 of record NW_008327383.1, read on the forward strand.
ATTCTCAGATAAACCTTGACTATATATATATATATTTCCTTAAACTAGTGGACTAAACTATGACCTTAGATATGTTAAGATTATGTGTATATTTTTTTTCTCATCCCTTTATATCATAACAAACCTACACAGACCTTCATCACTTGCTTAGGGTTTCTCATTTTTTCTATTTTGGAAAATATCTCCATTCCCATATCTTTTTAACATCCTTTACATTCTCATTTTCTTTCTTTTTAAATAATTATGAGACATAATAGCATTAACAAATAAATTTTCCATCTGTTATGAGAATTATTTTCCTGGAGATACTAAGCAATGCTTATTTCCTTTTAAGGTTCTAGTATCAAGCCAATGTTTGATTAAAATTTTCCGGGGGAAACAATGAATTTACTGAGCTTACTTACTGAGCTAACTGAGGTGTCTGAACAACCTGAAGTTATGCACACTGGAAAGCCTTTACCCAGCATGGGTCAAGTCTTCTTTTCCTAGCCTTCCCCAGATTGTATACTTTAGCCCTCCCCAAATGCAGGAGACTATGTGTTATTAGGGCCAAATTACATACAGTTGGCTGGGAAGAGTGGCTGAAGAATTTGGTGAGGGTCCGATGACCTGCTTGCCCCTCCTTTAATGAAGGTGCACAACCATCAACAAGCCCAATTGTGATGATGTTTAGTGATCAGGCACAGCTGAAGTCACGATGATAGTAGTTATTTTATGCAGAAGAGACCAGAGATAAGGTCTTATCTCGTTCTAGTGGGCAACCATGTACAAAAGTTAAACCAAGCTGTGCCCATTCCTTTCAGCCTGATGATTTCAAGGTAGCCATTATTAAGGAGATGGAGAATTAGAGTGATTTAAAAAAGGAGTGAACTCAGTCCCAAATGCTGCACAAAAGATTTGTGGTTATGATTATTAACATACTAGCTTGACTGAAAGGAAATATATTGAAAACCAAGGTTTTGAAGACAGTAGTGTCAATAAAATGTATTTGCAAAATTAAGACATAATAAATCTTGGATGCTTCTTTCTATTGCTGAACTTTGACTCCAAGATGAGCATGTTTATTAACTTCCAAGTTTGTATGTAATCAAGAAAGACAGTGAAAAGGAACTTTCCCCAAAGTGGAGCTGGAACATAAGAAAAGCCACAGTTTAAGAGTTCCTACCACTGAGCAGAACTATGAACCAACAGCAAAACTCTCATTTCATACACAGCAGTCTTTCCAGTGTTTGCTACACCACATCTTCCATTATCTTGTTTCCAGGATGAGGGTTTTATTGCATATTTGTCCTTGCTTTTTTTTTTTTTTTGACTGCTAGTCTGTATTTTGAAAGCATTTGGAAGAAAACTTGACATTTTATTGTAGAATATGAAAGACCAGATGGGGCAGCCATGTAGACAAGAATCCCTGATTTGTCTCTAAAGGAAGCAAAAGAGAATGGTTATTGATAGGTAAGTTTAAGTGGCACTGCATTGTTGCATGACACAAATAAATACATTCCTAACTGCAGTGCATAAAGAAGCTATTCAATTTTCCGTTTTGTATTGAATTTCTTATTAGCAAAAACAGTAAGGGAGGTGAGTCCATACCCAGACCGCATATCATGGCAAATATTTGCCACTTTCTGAGTCTTATATCTTTTACTTTACTATTTCTTTATAAAGGTTGTACATATAACATTAAAAACATTAAAATAGGGAGACGCTATTTCAAAAATACCAACACACATACATACATACACACACACACACACACACACACACACACACACACACACATTGAAATAGTACATAAGGCTTATACACATTTCCCTTGTTATCTATTTCCAGGTTATACACATGCTATCTTCAATATCCATCTTCAACATATTTGGTATCAAATCTATCTTACATGGTCATACTTGTGGCATCTCAAGTTACCTCCAAAAAGCAAATGTGTTGAAGTCTTGGTTCCCAAAGTAGCAGTATTCAGATATAGAGCCTTTAGAAGGGAGTTAAGTTGAAATATTGCAACTTCATCAATATTAGTCCACTGATGGATTTATAATTTAATCGGATGTTAGAAACTTGGAATGTAGGATTTACTCAGAGGAACCAGATTCTGGGAAAGATGACCTTGAAGGCTGCATTTTCTGTCCACAGTCTCTTTCTCTCTCTCTCTCTCTCTCTCTCTCTCTCTCTCTCTCTCTCCTTCTGTCTCATCACCTTCTCCTTGCCATATTCCCAGAAATGATGGTATTGAGCTATGATCTATTAAAAAATCTCTGACACTAGAAGCAGCATATATATTTTCTCCTTTGAAGTTGTTTTCTCTTCTCTCAGATATTTCATCATATGGTACAGAAAGATGACCAGGTACCTATAATCCAAATAAAGTCTAACATAGTATTTTATTTTCCTTGGTCAAAATGACTATTGCAGTGGCATCATTAAAGCTACATTTTACATGATCTTAGCAGGCAGCCATGAGGCTGTAAGGAAGTAACTCAGATTATGCAGGTGATACTCTTATATTGCCTTGTGGATAGTTTATTTGATATCATTATGTTAAGATATAAAAATTTGATTTGTAAAACTAAAATGAAAAGTAGTTCGAGTGTCTTATTTTAGACATTCCCCAAACTAGTATCACACATGCCCTCTCTGCTGAAAGATATGTACATGAATGGGAGGAATACTTTTCTTTTCCTTTGGTTTACTTTGGCTTGGAGTTTGTGCCTCTGTCTTTCAGTTATTTCTATTTATTTACCAACACTGTACATCTACTGGTGATCATAATACTTCCTCATGTATGACTACAGAAAACTTCCATCCATATCTATAACTCTCTGTTTAGATGTAACATGTAACACATGGTAAGTGTTGTTGGACACTCAGTTCTTAATAGTGAATCATTTGTCCTTCAGCTTTTTCATTTGTTTGCATACTCTGTAATTAATGCAGAGAAATATGGCCTTTGAGTGTCTGGAAAATGAAGACCAGCTACAGTGTACCAAGGGGAAATATACTGGAGATGGTAAGTTCAAAGGCCCTTAATAGAGTGTGATGGGATCTCTGTAGTAAAGCTGTGAGTATGATAGAGTGGCAGACTTAGGTCACAGAAACTGTAAGGGTCTTACACATATGGGTAGCTCCTGAGATGTGTTGAGCAGATTGAAATGGCATCTGTAAAGAAAATGCACATAAAAACAATCAAATGTAATATGGAAACTTTTGGTAAGTTAATGTAAGAGAACATGATGGCTGTGTAAAGAGGGAGACAGATTCTAGAAATGTTTAAGAAAGTTATGAGAAATTTTTCTGATGGACTAAATGAAGATTAGGAAAAAAAGAAAGAATTCTGCTTTCCAAGTCAAATATCAGAAGATTAGAAGAGGAGATGCCACTTATGAGATGTAAAAATTAGCGCGGCAGGATTGTACAGGGAATACATCACAATCAGAATGCCAATTTCAGAAAAATTACTGTTGAGGTGTTGGGACTATCTGATTAGGCAATATAGGGAATTCAGACTGGGTAAACTGTTTTAGGAGTTGTAAGGTGAAATTCTCAGGATAATGTGTGCAGATAGAAACAGAAAGTTTCTAAAATTCAAATCCAGTGAAGCATCAATAGCCATGTTTCCTGAAAAGGAGACAGAGATGGAGTGCCCACTTGGAAGAAGTAGAAATTAAACAGTAAGGAAGCTAGTGCTTCAAGAAGGGAGTGATCAGAATTACCAGTTGTGAGTGATTAGATGGCAAAATCAAAATGATATTCAACCATTGATTAGACATATTGAAATGCATGGGTGATTGGCTAAGCAAAAATGTGGAGACACTGTGATAGGAATGAGTTCAGGAAAGAAAAGAGATGACACTCAAGGGGGACAGGGAACATGGATAAAGTTTTCAGGGTGTTTTCTGTTTAGAAAAAGTTCCTGCAAAGCAGTGTAGTCCACTGATGTTATTCAAAAACTGATAAAGATAGAGGGAAATTATTTTGTTTAAATAGAAAGGTTAATGAAGGACAATTGCCTTGTAGTAAACTAAGATACTGTATTTCATTATATACATGAGGATTTTGTCTTAAGAAACAAAGTCCAAGGAGAAAGGAAAATGGGAACAGGGACTCACATGTTTTTAAGTGTCAGCTGGAGTAGTATGTGGAAATCTCCGTAAGACTGCTATCTCTTTTTCAAACTAAATGAGAGGTCAAGGTGTTGTCTAAGAATAAAGAAAGAGGAGGAATTGTTGGAGGCTTAAGATGTGAGAAGAGAGTATGCATACTTGTTAGGAACATGGGAAAGAAGATGTATCAGGTTTATGGGAGTATATTAAGAAACCTTGATGCTTTTGACAATTTTAAAAATATTTTATTTATAATTTATTTTTAATATTTCATTGCATTTTTGTGCATTTCATTAGATCTTAATCAATTTAGAACCTCCTCCCACTTTCATGCCCCCATATCCACACACCAGATTTCATGCGTTATGTGTTAAGTCCTATATGCTCAAGAATTTGTAACCAGATGTCTGTTGGTGCAAGTTCATCCACTGCAGTCTTGTCAGCCTATGGAGAGTCACTCCCCAAAAGAAGATCTAATCTCTTTCACACGGCGTGAATTAGTTGCCAATAGTTGCTTGACTAGGGTTGAGGCCTGCTGCACATTTGCCTGTTCTATGCTAAGTTTTTGTCTGATTGAGTCTGCATGGGTCATGTGCACGCTGTCAACATTGTTTCAAATTCATATAAGTAAGTTCCTAATGTTCTTGCATCAACCCTGGCTCTTACAAACTTTCTGTCCCCTCTTCTGTAATGGTCCATGAGCCATGGGTTGTGTGATAATTCATAAAGGAGTCTTATCCATGGACATACACTCTATAGATTCTTATTCTCTAAAACTTAGTCAATTGTGGCCTTCAGTATGCATCTCTGTTGTATGAGGAAGATTTGATGTTGAGACTTTAGGAATGTATTGGTATGCTCTCTACTCCCTGTTCTGCTTTATTCCATGAGGCTTAGATGTAGAGGTTGGATTGTAGATGTGTTACTTAGGGCAGGACATCTCTCAGACATAAATTCTTTGCATGTGACCAGTTTTGGAACTCTGTAATAGTCTCCATCTGTTGCAAAAAGAAGCTTCTTTGATGAGTGGTGTATGGTATGCTTCTCTGCAAATACAAGGATCCATGTAAAAAATTTCACTTATCTAGAGATATGCCAGAGACAGGGTTTTTCACTAGGATATGTAACCTCTCCAGCCATGTGCATTTGGCTATATTTACAGTGCCACCCATGAGTTCCCTTCCACTGAGAGGGTTTTAAGTCCAATTAGATAGCTGCTGATTACCCCCTAGACCAAAGTGCCACTGCTGCTCCCATAGAGATAGTTCGCAGTGGCAGTCGTATGGTTAAGAGGCTTTAGACGATGACTGATGTTTTCCCTTAGCAGCTTGCATAGTATCCCCTAGAACTATGAGAACTAGTCTTCAGGGAGAAGGCTAGCTGGTCCTGCTTCCAGATCCACTGCTCCAATTCTGTGTCCAAAGTATTTCCTGTCTTCAACAATAGGGTCTTACCTGGAAGCTCTGGGAGGTAATCAAGGACTGTGGCAAAAACCTGTGTTATTTGAGAGTCTCTTGGACTACCCCGACCAACAACTCAAATGGAGGTTTCTCTTGACTGGCACTGTGTTCTTTGTTACATAGCCTTCAAGTATACAGATGTACTCACATTCAGGTATTGTGTGTGTATTTTGGGGGGAGGCGGAGAATTGAGTTAATGGCTTTTCATGTAACCTAAGCCTTATGTATCTCTCTACTCTCTCTTTGTCTAACCTCTTTCCTCCTTCCCTAGTTTAAATGTCCCCATTTTCCCCTTGAAAATGCCTATCTCTTTTATCTCCCATCTCTTGAGTTCTTTCTTCCCCTTTAGCTCCATGGTTCCTTTTATGTCTTTCCCTCTTCCCTTCCCAGTTGAATACCGAGAGTTCCCCATTTCCGTTGGTAACATCTGTTTCCTACTACTCCCCTCTCTTAGGTTCATTCTCTTTACTTTCATGCTTCCTTCAATTTCATGGCTCCTTCTGCTTCATCAATATTTATATACATATAAGGGATTGGTACTAAGATACACAAATGAGGGAGAATGCATGTTGCTTGGTTTTGTGTTTTTTTTTTTTTGAGTCTCTGTTACTTCACTGAGTATAACAGTTTCTAGTTCCATCCATTTATCTTCTATTTTCATATTTTGCCTTTTCTCACCACTGAGTAGAAATCCATTGTGTAAATGCACCACATTTTCATTATCTATTCAGCAGTTGAGGGACATTTAGGTCATTCCTGTTTCTTAGCTATTGTGAAGAGAGCAGCAACAAACCTAAATGTACAGGTATCACTACAGTAGGATGAGTCCTTTGTGCATGTTCCAAGGAGTGGTATAACAGGATCATATGGTGGGTTTTGTTGTTTAATAGTTTTCCAGACTTCTTTCATAGCAGTTGCACCACGTTGCATCCCCGCCTGCAGTGAATGAGCTTTCCTCACCAGCATTTGGTGTCTTTTGTCCTATTGCTCTTGCCTGGTCGGGCTGGGGTAAGATGAAATAAAATGGATTTTTTCTAATTACTAAGGATATCGAGCACTTTTTGATATGGTGGGGTTTGTTGTTTAATAGTTTTCCAGACTTCTTTCATAGCAGTTGCACCAGGTTGCATCCCCGCCTGCAGTGAATGAGCTTTCCTCACCAGCATTTGGTGTCTTTTGTCCTATTGCTCTTGCCTGGTCGGGCTGGGGTAAGATGAAATAAAATGGATTTTTTCTAATTACTAAGGATATCGAGCACTTTTTAAGATGTTTACTAATCACTTATATTTCATCGTTTGAGAGCTCTTTGTTCAGATCCTTAGACCATCTTTGTATTGGGTTATCTATTTTCTTTTTTCTTTGTTTTTGAGCTCTTCGTATATTTTGGATATTAATCCTCTGTTGGGTGGGTAACACGTGAAGATTTTCTCCTACTCTGTGGGTTTCCTCTTCCCTTCCCTGGTTATTTCTTTTGCTGTACAGAAGCTTTTAAGTTTAATGAGGCCTTACTTTTTGATTGTTGACCTTAATGTCTGAGCAACTAGCGTTCAATTTAGAAAGTCCTTTCCTACACCTGTATCTCGTAGGGTACTGCTTATGTTTTCTTCTAGCACTTTCAAAGCTATAGGTTTCATTTTGAGGCCTTTGTTTCCTTTATAGTTGACTTTGTGCAGGGTTTAAGATAAGGGTACAGTTTTATCTTTCTGTAAGTGGAGATCTAGTTTTATCAACACCATTTGCTAAAGATGCTCTACTCCATTGTGTGCTCTTGGTACCTTTGTCAACTATCAGTCGGCTGAAATTTCATGCACTCATGTTTAGGTCATCTATGATGTTTCATTAATCTACGTGTCAGTTTTTATGCCAGTATCATGCTGTTTTTAATGACTATAACTCTATAATGTGCTTTGAGATCTGGTATGATGATCCTCCTGCCCCACATTGCTATTATTATCCAATATTGCTTAAACTATATGGGGTCTTTTGTGAGTCCATGTAAATATTAGGGTGGTCTTTTCTAGTTCTGTGAAAAATGTCATGGGAATTTTAATTGGAATTGCACTGAATCTGTAGATTATTTTTGGTAGGATAGTTATTTTCACAATATTAATTCTACTAATCCATGAGCATGGTAGGTCCTTCCATTTCTTCCTCTATATCTTCCTTTAAAAATTTAAAGTTTTCATTGTACAGATCCTTAATGTCTTTGGTTAGATTTAGTCCTAGATATTTTACTTTTTTAAGGCTATTGGGATTGGGAGGGTTTCATGAATGCTTTTGCTGATTGCTTGTTATTGGTATATAGAAAGATTACTGATTTTTAAAAATTAATTATATAACCTGCCACTTTGCTGAAAACTGATCATTTCTAGCAGTTTTCTGGTGGAATATTTGGGATCTCTTAGGTAAAATATCATATTGTCTTCAAATAGTGAGAATTTGACCTTTTCCAATTAGCACTTCTTTAATTTCCTTTCCTTGTTTTACTGCTCTAGCAAGAATTTCAAGCACTGTATTGAAAAAGAGTAGAGAGTGAACTGCCTCATCTGGATCCTGATTTGAATGGGATTGTTTTCAGTTTTCCTCCATTTAGAATGATGTTTTCCGTGGATTTATTTTATATAGCTTTCATTATGTTGATGTATGATTCCTTCATTCCAATTACCTCTAGGACTTTTAACATGAGTGCATGTTGGATTTTGTCAAAGGCCTTTTCTGAATCTATTGAGATGACCATGTGATTTTGTCTTTGAGCCCATTTATATGATATATAGCATTTATTGATAATGTATATCGAACCATCCTTGCTTATCTGAAATAAAGCTGACTTGATCGTGGTGGATGATATTTTTGATGTGTGTCTGTATGCAGTTTGTATTTTGTTCAAAATCATTGCTTCTTTTGTTCATTAAGAATATGGGTCTATAGTTTTTTTTTGTCATATCTTTACGTGCTTATGTATTAGAATAACACTTGCTTTTAGAAGGAGTTTGGGAGTACTCCCTCTGTTTCTATCTTTTTGACTAATTAAATATTTGTTGGAGCTCTGCTTTGAATGTATGGTAGAATTCTATTGCAAATCTGTCTTAGCCTGAAAATTTTCAGTTGGGAGATTTTATAATGCTGTTTCAAATTCCTTATCTGCTATGGGTCTGTTTAAGCTGTTTATGTCTTCTTGGTTTAACTTTGGTGGTTTCCATGAATTTAGACATTATTTCATTATTTTTAGATTTTCAAATTTAGTGGAGTATATTTTTTCTTCTTTTTTATAGTATTTTTAATTCTTCAAGAATGTCCTAGAAGTATACAATGTGTTTTAGATTTTTAAAGTGATCTCTTATAAAGGTCTGGATTTCTTTTGTTGTATGTTGTGATGTTTCCCCTTTCATCTCTGATTTTGTTGATTTGGATTTGCACTTTCCTTTAAATGGTTAACTGAACTTAGTATCTATCTTGTTTATCCTTTCAAAGAACCAGCTCTAAGATTCATTGATTTTTTTATATTGTTTTCTTTGTTTCAATTCCATTAATTTCTGCTCTGATTTTTGTTATTTCTTCTCATCTGCTAGATTTGGTTTGGTTTGTTCTTGCCTTTCCCAAGTCTTGAGTTGTACTGTTAAGTCATTTATATGTATTCTTTCTGATTTTTTAAAAACGTAGGCTCTGAGAGCTATAAATTTCATTCTTCAGACAGCTTTTAAAGTGTCTTTGTGTTTTGTTGTGTTATGTCATCATTTTCTTTTAGTTATAAGAATACTTTTACCTCATTCTAAATTTCTTCTTTGATGCATTCATCATTCAGGAGTGTGTTATTTAATCTCCATGAGTTCATGTAGCTACTAAAGCTTCTTTTGCTGATGATTATAAGCTCGATTGCATCATAGTCTGATAGAATGCATAGAATTATGTCATTTTTTGTATTTGTTGAGGTTTGTTTTGTGACCCAGTATGTGTACAATTGTAGAGAAACTTACATGGGCTGTTGAGTAAAAAATGTATTCTTTGGTGCTTGGGTATAATATTCTATAGATGTCTATTAGGTCTGTTTGATATAAGATGTTAGTTAATTCAGGAACCTCTTTGTTTATTCTTTGTCCAATTGACCTGTCTATTGGAGATAGCATGGTATTGAAGTCACCTACTATTTCTGAGTTGGAGTTAATCTGTGTTTTATAGTCCCGTAGCACTGTTTTTATTCAGTGCTCCAGAGTTTTGTGCATATATGTTAATGATTGTAATAGCTACTTGTTAAATTTTTTTCCTTTGATTGGAATGAAATGACCATTTTAACTCTTCTGATTAGTTTTAATTTTATGTTTATTTTTTTCAGAAAGCAGAATGTGACACCTGCTTGTTTTTTAGTGCCATTTGCTGGGTAAAGTATTCTGGGTCAGCCTCCATTGCCATTTAAAACTTTTGTCCAGGCTCTGTTGGCTTTCATAGTTTGCATTGAAAAGTCATCTGTAATTCTGATGAATTTTCCTTTATATGTAACTTGTTGTTTTCCTCTAGAAGTTTTTCAGTATCCTTTCTTTGTTCTGTACATGGTATTTTTACTATAGTATACTGTTGGGAAGTTTCTGTTCTGGTCCTGTTTAACTGGTCTTCTATGAGCTTCTTGTATCTATACAGTTATGTCTTTCCTTAATTTAGGGCAGTTTTCTTTTATAGTACTATTGAAGATCTGGCCAATGCCATCGACTGAGATTCTTCTCCTTCCTCTATACCTATGATGCATAGATTTGGTCTTTTCATGGTGTCCCATATTTCCTGCCTATTACATGCCTATGTTTTTAATTTTTTTAATAGTTTTTGCTTGATGAGTCTAATTCTTCAACTCTTTCATCCATTCTTTATACTCTGTTTTCCATTTCATTCAGTCTGCTTTGGAGGCTTTCTTCTGTCAGTTCACATTGACTTACTGAGTTTTTCAATTCCATCTTTATTTCAACTTGGGTTTTCTTTAAAATTTCTATTTATTTTGTGGATTCACTTTTCAAGTCCTGAATTGCTTTTATTATTTCATTCAGCCACAGTTTTGCATTTTCTTGAGCGTCTGTCACAAGTTTATGGCTATCCTCTTTGAGTTCTTTGTTTTGTGTTTTTTAAGTTATTTGACATTGTTTATGATTATTCTTTTAAATTTTGCATTGTGGGTTCCTCAGGGTGATTCTCCTTGTAGTACATTTCTCTAGGACTGATCGGTTTTTTTTTTTTGAGGATATATTCTCTTGTTTTTTTCATATTATTTGTGTTTTTGCATTGCTGTTTGGGCATATGGCTGCCTTTTGTTGGTTGTGTGCCCTGTAGGAAATTTTTTTCTGCCTTAGTTCAGTTGAAGTTTGGTTCTGTTTATATTGTTGATATAGCTTGATTGCTTTTTGCTCAGAAATGAAAAGGTAGTTGGTGTGTGCTTCAGGCTTTCATGGGGTAGTAAGTTGGTCTGGGTAGTAGGCAGGTCTGAAGTAGGTAGATCAAGAGGGGTACAAGATCAAGACAGGGATAGGGAAAGCCTATGGAGGTTCTGACAAACTATACTATAAGATTAGGCTAGTCTGGGTTAGGAAACTAGTCCAGAGATCTGAGGTGGAAGAGCAGGAGCAAGTCTGGGGCCAAATTAGATGGGGAACAGAGTGTAGGGAGACACAGCTGTTCAGGCTGTCTATCAGGGCATAGTGTATTTTAAAATTTTTTATGTGTATGAGTGTATTTGCCTGCATGTAGGTAGGTGCACTCATGTCATGTAATGCTCGTGGAGGTCAGAAGAGGGTGTCAGATTCCCTGGAACTGAAATTATGGACGGTTGTTAGCTGCAATGTGTGTGTTGGGACTCAAACCCAGATCCTCTGAAAGAGCAGCCAGCGCTCTTAACGACTGAGCTGTCACTCCAGCCCCAGTTTTGATAGTTAATACATGGAAGGCAAGTTAGTGTGGTGCTTCTATCTCAGGCACACTGCATTGAAGATACTGACTAAAGACAGACTCTAACTCATCTAGATTTGAGCATATTTTTCAAACTACATGTGTCCATGAAGCAGGGGATAAAAGCAAAGGAACAGCTCTAATGATAGATCACAATATCTAAACTAGAAAATATGAAAAGATGATAAATTGAATGATGCACCATGCAGTATAAGCTGGGGAGCTATAGGAAGAAGCACGTGGCGTGGGGAAGGAATGAAAGAATATAGCAGGTTAATGGAAGGAAGATCATAGTAATGTGCATAGAAATGGTTGGAATTAGAGATTTCAAGAACTGATGTGAGAATCTGTAATTGGGAAATACAAAACTGTAACTACAAAAAGTCTGAAGTTATTGAAAGGGCCCAAGATTAATGAGAAAAATCATAAGACAGTTCAAGGAAAATGTGTCTATGAATATTGGAATAATCAAGAATGTCTTAGAAAAAGTACTGAGGACAAAGAGAAAGGGTGACAGAAGAGGAGGAATGCATGGAGTTTCAGAAAATGTGTAACGTATTCTAACAAATTGTGCAGTTGTGCAGTTAAATGAAAACAAATTAGTTTAAAAAAAAACATCTCTTCCTTTGTTACCAGCTGTACAGAATGCATTGTTTAAAGACACATCAATTTATAAGCTAGTATCTAATTGGAAATAATCAGAATTGCTAATATGTGTTTTTAATTTTCAAATTGATCTTCCAAGCGTGGAATATTACTCATTTCACTGTAGCTTATAAAGATTACCTAAAATTAATTCATAGATGTCAATCAGGCATGATTTTCAAGGTTTCATCTATTTTTTAAACAGATTTATGGAGCTATGTTTGGTACATTTCAGCGTATTGAATTTACCAACAGATTTGTGCAACAAATTACCACAATTTCAGAACAGTTTCATCATCTCAAGTAAAAGAGATCATTTCCACTAGGTGACATGAAGTCGTGAGTCGTGTGTCCTGAAATTCCATAGCCTAAGAAAGTAATGAGGTCATTTCTGTCTTCAAAAATTAGCGAACAGAACATTTCATATAAATTTCATAAATTCTATGCCATTTGTGACTGGCATATTTCACTACAAGTGATTTTTCCCTCATCCATCCATGCTGCATCATGTGTTCTTGATTTATTTAGGTGCTAAAAAACATTCCACTGTACAGCTATAACACGTTTACCTATCCAGTCATGAGTCATGAATATTAGGTTGTTTGCAGATTTGGCTATCTAAGTAATGCTCTTAATACTTTCGTGTTAAGGTTTCTATTTTGTTTATGTTTTTTTTCTTTTTTTGGACTGGATTATCAGGAGGAGATTTTCTATGCCTAACACCTTGAGGGAATTTTAAACTGCTCCAAAGCAACTGTGCCATTTTATAATCTCAGCAGAAATGTGGAAGGTGGAGACTAACTCCAGCTTCACCACATCTTTTGAAACCTGCCATTATCTGTTTGGTCCTCTAGTCACAGACACATGAACTTTTTATCAGAATATGAATTTGAACAAAAGAGATATTTGGAAATTTAAGTGACTTAATTGAATTTACAGGTGAGTTTGGGGATATATTTTCATTTTAACAATTAAAAGTATTCTGACCAATGAATGTGATGGTTTGGACTTGAAATATCCTTACAGGTTCAGGAAGCTTAAATACTTGGCCTTCAACTGATAGCCTTGTTTTGGGAGGTGTGGAGTCTGGTTTTTTGGAGATGGGTCACTGGTCACTAGGCAGGTCCCATCTGCCTGCTTCTGGTGCATGGTATGTATGAAATTAAACTTTCTACTTGCTACTTATTAGTTCTAATTTCTTTGTGGCTCCTTTAGGATTTCTATATAAGATTTTATTTTCTACAAATATATTTTTTCTGGTTTTTAAATTGCGTATTTTTATTTCCTTTTTCTGAATTTCCTTTACTTTCCTTTCTCTTCTTTGTCTAATTGCCTTGAATGTAACTAGTGCTGACTAGGCCTGTTGAGTGTGAACAACTCTGCCTCACTCCTACAGTTGGAAGGTAGGAATCAGCTTTTCACCCTAGTATACATAGCTGGCTGTTTTGTTTTTGCTTTTTGTAGATGCCGTTTATCAGACTAAAGATGTTCCGTCTAGTCCTAGTTTTCTGAAGCTATTTGACGACAGGATCTTTATCAAATACTTTCTATGAATCCTTGACATGGTCACTGTGTGTGACAGAATGAGTGACGTAAACAATACAAAGGAGGAGAGGTGTGTTTTGACTCATGATTCCTGAGGTCTCAGTCTATGACTGTTTTGCATCAAGTGCTAGAGCAGAGTAACATGGCAGTGGGATCATGTGGCTGATGAAGTTCTTCTCCTTATGACAGATGGGAAGCAGCGATAGGGGGAGACACAGGACAAGCTACAGCACCCACCAAAAAATTGCCTCCAGTGACTAACTTCCACAGTCAGGCCCTGCCCCATAAAGTTTCCAGAAACTCCCAAATACAGATGCTAAGGACTAAGTATTCAGCACTAGAACATGTGGAATGACACTTCAGCTTCATGCCATAACCATCATGTATAATACTGACTTCCATTCCATTTGTATAGTATAATACATTGATGATTTTTAGCTATTAAACCAACCCTGCATTCCTGGGATAAATCTCAGTCATTATATAGAATGTTTAAATATGTTTCTGAATTTTATTTTTAGTATTTGGTTGATATCATATCCATTTCTCTGTTTCCAATATACATTTAAAATGTATCTGTGCCTTTTCTGTGTTTGAATCTACTGTTTATATTCTGTTATGATTCTGAAAGGAATTGACCTTTTTTAGATAATTTTAATATATTTTTCTATTGCAGTCATTGTAAATTTGTCTAGCACAATTATTCCAAATTATATCTTTTGTAAATTTGTATACAATGTATGAGCTACATTTGTCTCTCTATCTCTCTCATATATATATATAATTAATTTATGAGAGCTTTATAAAGAATATCTGCTGTAATATATGTTCTAGACAATGTATCTTAGCTTTTGTCGAAAAGAATTATCCTCCCTGTTATAATAATTTCATTTCCAATGTCCTTTCTTGGTGTAAGTTCTCATTTATTTTGCATTTAAATTTGGTTAATTTGGGTTGGGTATGGCAGTACATGCCTGTAATCCCTGAGATGAGTCTTATACTTTTGTGTTGAAGGATCATTTTAATATAATACTGAATTTTATTTGGAAGTATTATTTGAGAAATTTTGCTTCTGTATTCATGAAGGTTATTTTAGTTTTAGCATCAGAGTAATGTTATGTTAATAGAAGAAACTTCCGCCACATCAGTTGTTTTCAAAGTAGCTTGAAAAAAAAATTGTATTAGTTCTTTAAACATTTTGTAGAATTCAGCAGTAAGGTGACACAGTCTTGATTTTTTTATGTGGGACATTTTTTTACTGACTCAGTCCTGTTAATTATTATAATTTAGGTCAGTTTCCATTTTGGGGTCTTTTTGACTCACTTCTGTAAACTGTATATACCAGATATTTGTCCATTTCTTCTGTTTTACAATGACTCAAATCACAGTGTCTCATACTCTTTTTTATTTTGTGATATAAGTTATGTCTCCTTTTATCTCCTGATATGCTTTATTGGACTTTTCCCTTTCTTTAGTTTGTCTAGTTAAAGGTTTGTTGACTTCATTTATATTTCAGAAGGCCCACATAACTCTGATACAGAACACAGGTAATTCCAGCTGAAACTAAGCTTGAAATCTCCACTCCAGTGTCCAGTATTGATAGTTCTATGCAGGCTTCTTGGAGGGAAAAGGTTTCAAGGGTCTTACGAGCTGTGGATTCTGAGTACTACAATATTGATCTGCGGGGCAAGATGTTCCCAGTGGTGCAACAGTGATATGCTTGTTTTGGGGGGTTACCACCACTTTCTGGTTGGATTAGAGGCCTGCTCCATGGGAAAAAATACAAAACTTGTACTGTAAACCTTGGCAAACTTACTGCTGGAATATCACAGGCCTTAGGGCAGAAACTACTAGTTACATTAAGTTAAATACATATGTAGCTGAACTGCCCTCTAAATGTTAATATTTATACCTGTAGACTGGTCATGGTTTGGCCAGAAAAGCTTCTTTATGCAATGAATGACAATGCAGCAAATCATGACTGATCAAAATGATGAAAATGACAGTTGAGTGCTCAGTCCTAAACAGGACAGCTATTCACACCATCCAAGAGCAGAGGAACTGCATGAAGAAGGAGAGCTGGAGAATGGAAAGAATCTTTTGAAATATGGCATGGCCAATGCAATCACATACATACCGCAGCTATAGCCACATAGTCAAGACCTGCAAAAAAACAAGATGTGAAAATAGAAGTGGGCCTAATTGTGGAGAAGCAGGAGAAGTATGAGAGTGGTACTGGGTAGGAGAAATTAGCAAAGTGAATAGGTTCACTATACATTGCATTCATGTGTTGCCAAAAATTGTCAAAAATTAGATTTTAAACATAATATGTTCTAAAAAAGAACTGAGTTCCAGGAGATGGTTGTCATCAACACGCTTACCTTGTAACTATGAGGACCAAGTCCTCAGAACCCACATGAAAAAGTTAAATGTAACATACCCTTGCAATTCCAGCACTGGGGTAGGGGAGGCAGGTAGATCCCTGGGCTTCTGGTCAGCCAGCATGGTGAACTCCACTCCAGTGAGATTAACAGTCTGAAAATAAAGGTGTACAGGCCCGGAAAAAAAACTCCTGATATTATCCTCTGGCCTCTACAGGCATATGTACACATAAGCATCCACATTAGCACAAATGCACCTCTACACACACTAATACAAACACATACACACACATACATGCACACACAATCTCTTCATTTAGCTGCTCTCATTTGCAGTTAAAAAATTGTATTTGTACGAGTGTTCTTACCTGCATGTATAAAAGTGAACTATGTGTGTGCAAGTTTATGGAGGCCACAAGAAAGTGTCAGATCCCCTGGAACTGGAGTTATGGACAGTTCTTAGTTGCCATATGGTGCTGTGAATTGAATCCAGGTCCTCTTAAAGAACAGCCAGTGCTCTTAACCGCTGAGCCATACCTCCACTTCCCTTCTTCTGCAGTTTTAATGTCACTACTTTATTTCTTTGATGATCTCAATCATTTGTTTCAGCTAGCAGTTTTTATTTAGTCCTGGTTTTGCAGTTATGTGAAGTACAATGTTTGTTTGAAGTCTTTCTATCTCTATAGTGTTGGTAGTTGTTGCTGTAAACTTTCATCTTAACACTAATTTTCTGTATTTCATAGATTTGGGTATGTTGTATTTCTACTTCCACTTTTTATCAAACGTTTTTGAATTTCTCCTTAAATTGTCGCTGACTCGTCGGTTGTTCAGGAGCATGTTACTTTCTGTATATTTGTAGAGTTTACAAAACTCCTCTTAATACTGATTTCAGTATTTGCCTATGGTGTCAGGAGGAACTTGATATAACTTGGATTTCTAAAAATTCACTGAAACACACTTTGTAGCCTAATATTTAATCTATCCTATTAGTCAGGAAACAAGGCCAAGAATCAACAAATGGGACCAGATGAAATTAAAATGCTTCTGTATATTAAAAGAAGCAACCAAGGTCAAGACAAACTCACAGAATGGGAGAAAACCTTCACCAGTGACACATGTGACAGAGGTTTAACAACCAGAATATATATTGAATTCAAAAAACAAAGAATCAAAAAAGGAAGTAACCCAATTAAAAGATGGGCTAAGGAGCTGAACAGAGAGTTCGCAAAAGAAGAGTTAAACATGGCTAAGAAGCATCTTCAAAGGTGTTCAACATCATTAGTAATTAGGTAAATGTAAATTAAAACCATTTTAGGATTTCATCTTACCCCAGTCAGACTGGCTAAGATCAAGAGAACAAATGATACCAAATGTTAGAGAGGATGTGGGGAAAGAGAAACGCTCATCCACTGCTAATGGGATCACAAAATTTTTCCACCCCTATGTATGGGAAGCAGTATGGAGAACTCTTAAAAAACTCCAAATGAACCTACTATTCCACCCAGTTACACACTCCTTGGCATATACCCAAAGAACTAACCATGTTGCAAGGACACTTGTACATCCATGTTTGTTGCTGCTTTTTTCACAATAGCTAAGAAATGGAAGAAACCTAAGTGTCCCTGAACAGATGAGTGGATTATGAAAATATGGTTCATTTATATAGAGTTTTACTCAGCAGTAAAGAAAGATGAAATCATGAAATTTGCAGGTAAATGGATGGAACTAGAAACTGCTATACTAAATGAAGTAACACAGACTCAGAAAACAAAACAAAACAAAACAAAAGAACGATGTATGTTCTCCCTCATATGGGCATCCTAGCACCAAATGCTTATAAGTGAGTGTGTATCCAAACATAATTACAGGAACCAGGATAATGAAAAGGAAGCAGGGAGGTAAAGGAAAAGAAAGAATCCAAAAGAGAAGAACAGTAGGAAACAGGAATGAATAAGTGAGATGTGGATAAAAATGGGGTTATTTTAAGGGAAGGGAGGAGGGAAGGTTATACAAGGAACCTTGGGGATAAAGGAAAAGAAGGAGCTCAAGAGAGGTAGGCCAATAGGAGAAGGGTAATTAAAAGATAAATGGGAAAATGGTAGCACTTTAAATGGGGAAACCATGGTGGAAGGGTTAGACAATGCAAGAGATAAATAATGTGTAGCTAGTTTTGAAAAACGAGAGGGAATCATATTAATCAAACAACCTACTGACAAATTATACATACAACTAGCTCACAGAACATAATACATGTCTAGGCAAAGTTTATCTGAGAACGTTTGGTCTTTGCCCAAGCTTTATCTGCATAGAACTTGGTGATTAAAAGTATCAGACTAGTGGAGCTAACCTTCTTGGATGTCTTACAGCCATACGTTGAGGCCTATATTAATTTGGTCAGAGGGACATAAGAGACAGTTTTGTTCCTTGCCCTCCTAGGTCTACTGAGCTCCCAGGGACTATGAGCATCTCAGAATGTCCTGTAACTGTGGTGTGCCACCTTTTCTCTTGATCAAGGAGGCAATGCAGACCCCACCAAATGGGCTTGAACCAGTGTCCAGTCTACAAAGAGGAGGGTCAACACAGAAGAAAGATTTCCTCCATGCTTCCAAGTCAAGCCAGCCACAATCAAGTAGGACCTTGGACTTATCTTCACATAGATAGAACTGGTAAAAGAAAGGAGCCAGGGACTCCTCTCAAGCCCATGTGACCCCTGAGGCACAGATCCTCAAATGACCTTAAGATTACAAATAAATTGGTTTATCTAGGAAAACTGTATGGTCTTAAACACTCAAAGGAAAGTATAACCAAAGATTAAAGGGATCAGTATAATTCTTTAAGAGTCCATGTGTATAGCTGAAAGCTACATAACATGAAACAATGCCCGACAGGAGATATCTTCCTTTGAGTTCTTGGCCAGGGTGGCCCAAGAGACTCCCAGACAGTAACCCAGGATAGAACTGGGAAAATGAACAAACAGCAGATCCCAATCTTATCTAAAAGAATATTGACAACTGCAGGCTGCTAGATAAGGAAGAACTGATCTTCCCACAACAAGGAACTCTAGATAGGCTGACTAGATTCAGCAAATGGACAAGCACTGGGGAACGGCTGGGGTCATTAACAACACAGTGGACAGTAACAGGGATTACAGAGTATATGGGCTCCGGGGAGTGGGTGGGAGACTATGGGACCCAGGTTCGAATCCCACCACCAACATGGCAGCTAAAACTGTCTGTAACTCCAGTCTCAGGGGATCCGACAGCCTCTTCTGACCTCT
>NW_008327383.1:71933-72216 GCF_000622305.1 Nannospalax galili
TCATTAACAACACAGTGGACAGTAACAGGGATTACAGAGTATATGGGCTCCGGGGAGTGGGTGGGAGACTATGGGAGGGTGCCATTTGGGATGTGGGTATACAGACGAATAAGATTGTGATGTTCTGTATGAAATACACACACAAGGAGTCAACAAATAATTTTAAAAAGTTATATTTTAGGATGAAACATAAAAATTTGCTCCATCTTAATTAGTAGAGGTGAAATACATTACCATGCTCAGGTGGATCTCAGAAAGTAACCGACTGTGACTAGTAATAATC
>NW_008327383.1:72388-72766 GCF_000622305.1 Nannospalax galili
TTCAACTGTGAACTTAACAGCCACTTTTGAAAGAGATGCATCTTTGCTCTGGAAATTGTTATTGAATATGTTAAGGCTGTAATGAAATGCTTCTTTTAATCATGTGGTTATTAAATAAATAATTTTTAAAAACAGCATGAATAATTTAACATTTATCCAAATGCCTTGTCCATAAATATTTTTAAGGTGGATATCTAAGTTCTCTTGCATATTCAGAAATTAACTGATTTTAATTAAATTCACCTTATCTTTTTAAATAATCCACCTCTTTGACATGTCAAAATGCAACAATGTTAATAACAAGATTCACTTACTCTCTTCACATTATTTTTTAGGGGATGACTTTGGAGACTCCATTCTTATTTAAAATCTGTGAAT
>NW_008327383.1:73403-80347 GCF_000622305.1 Nannospalax galili
CCAGTCTGGTCTACATAGTGAGTTCCAGGACAGCTGGGGCTACAGGGAGACCCTGTCTTAAAAAGACCAAAAAAAAAAAGGAAAAAAGAAAAAGGATCAAACGCCCTCTTCTGTCCTCTTCAGGCACTGCACGACATGGATGCACTTACACACTGTTTCAAAAAGACAAATAATAAATAATAAATAAATAAATAATAAATAAATAAATAAATATATGTAAAATGGAGACTGTTAAAATGGACACAGTCTATGCCTGTTAGTTTTAACAGTCAACTTGGCACAATGTAGAGTCTTAATGAGGAATTACATAGATCAGGTTGTCCCGTGTGCCTGTTGTGGAGGATGAATGTTAACTGATGTAGGAAGACCTAGGCTTTGTAGGCAGCACCTTTCCCTAAATAAATAAATAAATATATGTAAAATGGAGACTGTTAAAATGGACACAGTCTATGCCTGTTAGTTTTAACAGTCAACTTGGCACAATGTAGAGTCTTAATGAGGAATTACATAGATCAGGTTGTCCCGTGTGCCTGTTGTGGAGGATGAATGTTAACTGATGTAGGAAGACCTAGGCTTTGTAGGCAGCACCTTTCCCTAGGCATGGAGTCCTGACTAGTATAAAAGAGGAGAAAGCTAGCTGCGAGCAAGCCAGCAAACCCAAGGATGCTTATGTTCTGTGGCTGCTCAAGGTCTTGCCTCTGTGTCATCCTTAGTGATGGGCTGTAACCTGGAACTGAAGGCCAAGTGAACTCTTTCCTCATGACTATGCCGCTTTTGTCAGTTTCTTAGCAGCAACAGAACGAAACTAGAACAGAAATTGGTACCAGAGAAGATTAGTTGTTGCTGTGATGAACCTGACCACGTGGATTTGTGCCTTCAGACTATTTTGTTGGAGGACTGTGAAAGAGTTTAGAGATTAAAGGGAAAATTTGGAAGAAGGTCGTGCTGAAATAAATACAGATGGTGGAGGTCTAGCTCATCAGGTTTCAGAAGAGACCATGGCTTTTATTAGGAATCGGGTTGGGGACCATTCCTGTGATACTTTGGTTTTGCTAAAACTGTGCATGCTGATCATGGTGGGCAAGAGATCAACACCACTGAGTTGAAACTTTTGTGCTTCACTGGGCCAACAGGAAGTATTTCCTCAGAACCAGGAAATAGAAGCTCATACAGTTATTATAGAACGGAACCAGGCAACATCTATAGCTGACCTTGTAATCATTGTCCAAATGGTATTGATTTTAAAGACATGAAAGATGCAAGACTGGGGTGATTATTGAGGTTTGGAACCTTGTGGCAGGGTTGGAATCCCTGCACAGAGGCCCTGAGAGACCACTGTTGAAACCTCAGTAGCAAGGGAGACCCCAGATACTAGAATGCCAGAACCATAGGATGTCTGCCTAAAAGAACTGCAGGTGTGTAATGGAACTTGTCTATGCCTACAAAGGAAGGTGTGTACTCCTTGGCTGAGGAGCTGAAGAACTGGAGCTGCCCATGCCCTTTGGAGAATAGAATAGTACAACCCTCAGATGTTTGATCTTGAGCTATTTGATTTGATTTATATGGCTGGATTTTGGTTTTACATTGGTGTGACTGTTTTTATACTTCAGTTTTCCCTTTTAAAACAAAGTGTGCAATCACATGATGGAAGCAGATATATCACTCATTTTTTAGTTTCTATGAGCTCAAAGTTAAGGGACGGATTTGGAGACTTTGGACTTTTACAGTGCTAGAATTATTTTAAAGCTTTGGGGAACTTTCAGAGTTGGGCTATATTTGATGGTATGATATTAACATGAGACTTCAAGGTCAAAGGGTAGAAAGTAATAGGTTAAAGTCATGTGTTTATGTTTGAATTTGACAAGAGATGGATTGTTTGTGTTAGTTTTAGCTGTCAACTTAACACAACCTAGAATCACCTTGGAAGAGAGGTTTATTCAATGAAAAAAAATACAATTTTCATAGAATATAATTTGATGGTATTTAGGTTATCTCCCCTAGCTCCACTTACACACACACACACACACACACACAGAGAGAGAGAGAGAGAGAGAGTCTAATGGTCTCTCTGTATAAGACTGCCTGTGGAGTATAATTTATATCCCCGATGCCCTTCAGTGTGGGCTCACTTACTGGAGCCTGATTAGCCTACCTGGGATCTTATGCTTGAAAGAGACTGTCTCTGACCCTCCTAGCAGCCATCTGTTGCCACAGTTTCCTAGGTAGGGTTGGAGCTTCTTATCTACTTTCTCATGTCTATACTGGAAATTTTTCTTCTAGTTTGAGCTAGCATGGGACTTATGCATGCTGTCACCATTGCTGTGAGTTCCTATTAGTAACTCACTAGTAATCTGGAAAAGTATATTTTTGTGGTCATCCATGAATTCTGGTGCTTAAAATCTTTTCTCCCTGTCTTGCAATGATCCCTGAGCTTTGGGAGACAGAAGTTTGATGCAGGTGTCCTATGCAGGGATTAGTTCTCTGTGGTCTCTTGTTCTCTGCACATTGGCCAGTTTTGGGTTTCTGTGTTATTCAACATCTGTTGCATATGGAAACTTCTCTGTTGAGAGTTGTGAAATGCATTAATCTGTGGGTATGACAATAAGTCATAAAGAGTCGGTTTATTATGATAACTACTTAGTAGAAAACTAGAGCTTCAAACAATACTGGCCATTATCCCTACTCTTGGAGACCTACCAGGACTGGATGATAAAACCCTATTACTAAAGACACTACATATATGAGCTGTAGAACAAAATGAAATCAAGCTGGTGCCAACTTCAGAGCATCATTTCTGCTGGCTAACTTTCTAGCTCTAGAAGGTACTATGCATGTTACTGGAAGGAAAAAAACAATCATCATTCATACCCAGCTGCACATCCTGTGAATTATAGTAACAATGGGCCTGTGTTGCTAAATTTACTTCTGGGAGGGGCACGCAGCGCCAGCCCCTCCTCCTATCATCCTTCTGACAAAACGAAGTATGACTTGTCCAAAGCCACAGTTTGGAAAATCCTAGCTAATTTATTGGGCTTACTAACAGAGCAGGGGTTGGGGGCTTTACTTACAGAAGAGTGGGCACTCCCCCATTTAAGGTTGTGTTGGAAAGTCCACCCCCAACCATAGTTTCTGTGACCACTGGGCAGCTTCACTAAATGAGGAGACATACCTTATGGTATTTTCCACTTATATATCCGTAGACCCTTCCCATCATGCAGCTAAGGCTGACTGATTGGGTGGGAGGGGTGACTGACTCTCTCTGCCCCTCCCCTCCTTTGGAGGGTCCATAGTCAATTTTGTTAGTGGTAACAGGTGAATCTCACCTTGAGAAGAAGGCATCTATCCACAGCTTGCCAGTCTAGCTCACCAGGTAGAGGACAAGTTCATACAACAATGTGGCAAGATATGCTGACTGGTGCAATAGTGGTACAAATAGTATAGGAGTAGTCAACCATTCTTTAATTGGATTTAAGACAGTTTAAGATATGCTTCATAGGATGGAACCCATACCTGACTTTGATATCGGGTTCAAAAAACCTGAGCATAGACAGGTCACAGGACATAGGAGAGAACCCAATACTAGTTTTCTACAAAATACTTATTGGAAGAGAGTCTTAATGAGGAATTGTCTATATCAGGTTGGCTTATGGATATGTCTGTGAAGGATTGTCTTGACTGCTAATTGAGGTGGGAAGAACCATCCTGGATGTGGGTGGCACTATTTCATGGGTTGTGCTGGATTATATGGGAGTAGAGGAAGCAGAGAAAGATAGCTGCCTAGAAAGCAAACGGGGAGCATGAGTGCATTTGTTTCTCTCTGTTCTTGACTGTGGGTGTGCTTTGACCAGCTAAATAGCTCAAGGTCCTGCCTCTGTGACTTTTCTGCCATGATGGACTACAGTCTGGGGTTGTAAACCAAATCAGTCTTTTCTTCCCTATGCAGATTTTGTTAAAGTATTTGTCACAGTAACAGAAATGAAGCTAGAATATTATCATAATAAGCAAATAGTAAATAATTTATCTAAGTTTATGGAATCTTTAGGAAATAACTGTAGGTTACCTGCCTATTATACATAAAAGACATCCCTAAGATTAACAGGAAAAATCACAGTGTTCACTGCTTATGACAGTGGGCCATGTTCAATGAGGAAAATCTCTAATTCTCAAACTATATTATTAATATAATCACATATAAAAGCATTCATGTCTCAGAAACATCATTAATAGCAATTTGTGACATCTTTAACTTATATAGTACAAAATTTAAATAAATGATGGACTATTTGAAAATATTGACATAGAGATGCGTTACTTTATTTTGTGGTTACATGTGAATTTCTGTACCCCTCTTTCTCACTGTCTTCCTCTTTCTTTTTCTCAAAATAAATTTCATTTGTTCCTTTAATAAAAGGGCATTTAAAATCTCTCTTTTTCCTTTCATTTTGGAAACACTACCTTGTTTTAATTTTTGAGAGATATTCTCCCTCCTTCTACCTTTTCTCAATCTACTTTCACCATCTAATATTTTTCTATCTCCTTGAACATCTTCTGGAAAAAGTGTAAAGAATTCAATATTTTCAATTCAGTGTTTTCTATAGCCTCTCTGAACACTGCCACTTTGACAGTTCCCAAGGACAGAATCAGTGTGGTCTGCTCTAGTCCTTACAAGCAAAGGAAAGATTTATACTATTTACTCTATGGTTCTGGTAGGAATTTTAATAACTTAAATCCAAATTGCTTAGTTTCTCTGTTTTATACTCATAAAAAATCAATACCACATTTCCTCTTCTCTTCACATGTACCCTTTCACAAATACTTCCTGTCTTCAATAAATCTCAGATCCTGAATTTACTGAGTGTGGTATTAGAGGAAAATTTAAGCCATGAATGCAAGAGAGCTTCATGGCAGAAACCTGGGAGAAGAGTCCTAGATTTCCTCAGACAGATGAAGACTAAGTGGTCCTCCAAAGCTGGACGTCCCTGGCAGTTTCTGATAGTTCCTTCTCATCAGAGCTGGAGCGTGGTGAGTGTCCCATATGAAATTGGAGAATCCTCACTGAGTAGCAACTGTATCATGTGCTGCATATTTGACCTGATTAAACTGCCTATGGTTTTCATGGCTTTTGTTTGTATGATGCTGTTTCTTTAAGAACTCCACATTCAACTGTTTCCATGAACTTGCAAAACCAATCTTGGACTGAAGATTTGAAAAGGAACATGACAAAAGAACTTGTAAAGGTACGGAACAAACAGCAAATATAGGGAAGGAAAAGGCCTAAAGAAGTACCTGGACAGCCAAAGTTTTTAGGCCCAAATCATGTCCCTTTTCAAATGTATTATTGTCCTAAGGCATAAAGAACATTCCTACAGGGGAGATCTTTGTGGGAAATAAAACACCTATACAATAATCACTTTTAAAAGGTAAGACCCAGGCCTGCAGGACCCATAGCAGGCCTCTCTCTTACCTGCACGCCTCTCTCGGAGTAAGTCCACTGCGCCCTCAGCGCCTTGACTTCCCCAGCCTCATTCACCCTCCCATCTCCACCACCATTCTCTCCGCCGAGTTTGGGCCCTGCCCCATTCCTGGACTTTGGGCCCCAGACACCTGGGGAAACAATACTGCTCCCTGATCCTTTTCATCCAGACCAACATAGTGCCTTCTCTGGGCCCCAGGAACACTGCTTTTGGTCCTGGCCCCTCCCTCAACTCCCTCCGCTTCCCTGGGCCAGCACCACTGCCAGCCTCTTTCTGGAATGCTGGGGCTGACCTTTCCTCTTCCTGATCCATTGCATCCAGACCAACCCAGCTCCTAAGTGCAGTCCTCAAGAGGCCTTGGGGCCTCTCCCAGCCCCATCTGCCTTTGCATCTTTGGGTGGCAAGGCCACCAGCTGCCGTAGACCATCATCTTTCCTGGGCCAGGCTCCCAGGTCAGTCCAACCCCTAAATTCCTGGGGGGATCCACACCTTAGGAGAAATCCTGAAAACATCTGACCCTCACCTGAACTGGGCCTCTGTGGGAACTCCTGAAGACAAAAGCAATCCAGGCACTCCAATATAAAATCAAAAGAGAGAACTGGAAGCTTAGACGAACCAGCTTTTCATGCCCAAAAAGTAAACCACAAAGATACATAAAGTTCACAAAAAGAAGCAAACCTAAACTTGAAGGCTTGAGTCTCACACAAGAATCAGAAAATACAAAAGAAATTCACATGTCAAAATCACAGAGAAAAAATAATAACATGAAAAACCAAAATAACATATCCCCACCAAATACCAGTAATAAAAAAAAAAAAGAACACACAAAGAAATCAAAGAACTGAAGGAAGATAGGAACAAACTTCTGAACAAATTCAGAAAAGAGTTAGAAATATCAAAGGCTGAAATGAAGAAGGAAAATGAAACACTCAGTAAGCCAATTAGAAATGACAGGAGAAAGCCTCAGCAATACGATGAACAAAATGGAA
This sequence comes from Nannospalax galili, assembly GCF_000622305.1. Lineage (NCBI taxonomy): Eukaryota > Metazoa > Chordata > Mammalia > Rodentia > Spalacidae > Nannospalax > Nannospalax galili. Next base: position 79,867 of record NW_008327383.1, read on the forward strand.
AACAGAATATCAAGACTGGAAGACAAAGTGGACGAACTAGATCACTCAAGCAAAGATTATGAAAAATTTAACAAATAACGAGAATGGACTATGCAGGAATTGTGTGACATAATAAAAAGACCAAACATATGAATCACAGGCATACAGGAAGGAAAAGAATCCCAAGATAATGGCATGGACCAGATGTTCAACAGAATCATGGAAGAAAATTTCCCAAAATTAAAGAAAGACATGCCCATACAAACAGGACCAGAAAAGAAACACTCCACGGCACACTGTAGTAAAAACACTACACATACAAAACAAAGAGACAAATCTAAAGCTGCAAAAGAGAAACAACAAGTCACATATAAAGGAAAACACATTAAGACTACAGGGGTGAGACAATGTGAGACATTAACAATGCCTAGCTAGTTTTGAATACCAGAGAAAACTATATTACTCCTACAACCTACTGACAAATTATACATAGCAGATCAAG
>NW_008327383.1:80491-81172 GCF_000622305.1 Nannospalax galili
TTTGGTCAGAGGGACATAAAGGACAGGTTTTGCTCCTTGCCCTTCTAGGTCGACTAGTTCCAGGGGACTATGAGCATATCTCAAAATGTCGTATAATGGTGGTGGGTCACCTGTCCTCTTGATCAAGGAAGATGAGGAGACCCCACCAGATGGACTTGAACCATTGTTCAGTCTATAAAAAGGAGGGTCAACATAGAGGAATTATTTCCTCCATGATTCCAAGTGAAGCCAACCATGGTCGAGCAGGACCTTTGACTTATTTTCACTCAGGTAGAACTGGTAAAAGAAAGGAGTCAGGGGCTCCTTCAAGCCCATGTGACCCCTGAGGAACAGATCCTCAAATGACCTTAAGAGTAAAAATAAATCGGTTTTATCTGGACCAACTGTATGGCCTTAAAGACCCAAAAGGAAAGTATAACCAAAGATTAAAGGGGCCAATATAATTTCATAAGAGTCGATGTGTATAGCTAAAGGCTACATAATGAGCAACAATCCCAGACATGCGAAACCTTCTTTTGAGTTGTTGGCCACGGTGGCCAAAGGGACCCCCAGATAGTAACCCAGCATAGAACTGGGAAATTGAACAGCAGGCCCCAATCTTATCCAAAGGAATAGTGACAACTGATTACTGCTAGATGAGGAACAGCTGACCCTCCTAAAACAAAGACCTCTAGATAGGCT
>NW_008327383.1:81792-106645 GCF_000622305.1 Nannospalax galili
AATATTTTTTAAAATAAAAAATAGGTAAGACCACTGCAGTAAGGGACCAATACAAAATGTTGAATAAAACAGTATAGTTGAACAAAAACTTTAAATCAATTACTAGATTTTTAGAAAATCACATCACCTACTTTTAGCTTGTCATCTACATGTATTTATTGACAAAATGATTTCTATAATGCTGTACCAGGAGTATGGAGAGATTGAAACCTTGCTCTCATCTCTAGTATTCAGTACAGCAAGTAATAAGACTGAATAAATTGTATTGATAGCTTCTTTAAGTTGAGAATAATATTAAATGATATTAAATATTAAATAGATTCTACCTTTTTGAATATCGTGTGGGCATACACTAAATATTTATGAATAACATCTTATTTGAGATACTATCTGGGTACAAGCAATTTTGCATCTTAGGTACTTGAAACTATCAAAGGCACCTAAACCTTCAAATCTGTGTGGAAACTAAATCTTCAGAATTAAGTCTGGATGCTGTGAAGATGATAAATTGATCCCATACTGCTTACGGTGTTCTTTAGTTCTTTGAGGAAGCAAATTTGAAGACTTTTGAGAAATGAATGAGTAATTTAGTTCTCAAGACTCACATCAGTTATGCATAGCCAGTGACGAACACAGTTAAATATCACTTTCAAATACAGAGACAAATAAGAGAGTTGCATATAAGGATCCAGACAATAGACTTATGAGATAGTACGTAATATTGAACAACAAGGTATAAAATGGAAGAACTAACATGAAAATAAAATTATAAATTTAGAAAGGAAAATATAATTATTAAAAGCAAATACCTTTCTGTGGCACTCATATTTCCACATTACAGTGACATCTGACTCTGTTCATTTCAACTAGGAGGGACCTGAACTGCACTGAGAACCTATCCCTTCAGAAGTCTTTTAGAACTGTTCTTCTGAACAAACAGCCCTCTCTTTCTCTTATTGAAACAGTACATCCAGCATGAAAAGGGGAAGTAAAAATGGAACTGTATTATCAGAGGGCTAAGTCCCTTCTGATCCTTCTTGGCTTAGGCCATATACAACCATGAACAGGCATAATCAATTTGATCTCTGCTGTTTGAGACACAAATGAGTTAATAGTCTTTGCTTCCAATGAATGTGTATAGCATACACACACGTTCATACATTATTTTGGGTCAATGTCAAGGAAAGATCATCCAAGATTAAGGCCATGTTTCCAGGGCTCAGTGAGTTTGTCTATATTATAAACAAGCTATGAAAAGATTAACTTTTGGTTGCAAAGTTCAGTAAGAGTTATTAATTCAGTGTATACCCATATTGTAAAAATTGTTAACATCCTTCAATGTCAAATTCAAAACATAGCACATGGAATTGAATGCTTTGGCAAGGAATTAAAAACTCATTAAATGACTTATTCTACAGGTTGGAGAATGCTGAAGAGATTTTTTTTAATCAGGCAAATGTAGAGAAAAATTGGCCAGAATGTAAAATAGGGGCCAGATTACAAACATATGAAAGAAAAACCAAAGCATATTGAAGTCGCACATGTGTTAAATGCATCTTATTGGGAGGTCAAAAAGGACACAATAGAGGAAAAATAGAAGTATTTTCAGTGGTAGCTGAGAATGGACCAAAAAGTTAAGTGAGCCTTGAGTCCGTACACATGGCCAATATAACATATTGTAAAACACTGCAACTTAAGTAACTCTGCCTTTAAGCATACTACATTGGGCCTTCAGGAGAAACCAGAATATTAAAGTGGTATTCAGATTAAGTAACCTCACAAAAAAATTTAAAAGCTAAGTTGAAACTGTTAACAACAGTATAGATCAGAACTGAAATATATGATTCCTATGAAACACAGAGCAAACAACTTCAACTTAAAATTATATAGTCAACAAATGATATTTTAATAAATAGAATTAAAACATTAAAAATATCATAGATTTCCTACCACAGCATATACAAGACATAAAATAACATCAGGAGGAAAGAAGAGGATTTCAAAGAATTGTCTTGAGGCTTCAAGGAATGAAGAACAAATAAATTCATAAACAGGGTATGACATATTTTCTCTATGCAAGTTATAATTGACTTTAAAAAGACAGATAATTTCATTTCCATGAACTATAACATAATAGTTCAAACTGGAATGATCACTGTTAAGTGACTAGCAAGTCGCAACACTTCTTGATGTATTCAGGAAGAGAATTTAGGTATAGACTAAATTTCAGAGCTAAACATAAAAATAAATTTCTAGGTATTTTTAAAGCTCTGCATTAAAATGGAAATATTTCTAAGTATTAAAACAACAGAGAAAAGTAAAACAGTAGGAGATACAAAAGACAGTGTAAAAGCCACCTAAAACAAATTAGGAGAAGGGGGCAAACTGACAAGTGTGATGGGTTAGTCCAAGCACAGCAAACATAAAAATAACTCTAAATACAATTCTAATATTTATACACATAAAACTTTTTGAGATATAGTCTCCCTGGAGCCCCAGCTGGACTGGAACTCACTATATAGACCAGGTTAGCCTCAATCTCACAGAGATCTACTGGCCTCTGCCTCCTGAATGCTGGGATTAAAGGTGTGTACCATCAAGCCTGACTTTAAAAATCATTTTTGACTGAAATTTATAATTATGTTGTTCTTACAAAGGTGAATTATCTAAATACCTCAAACTCTATGACTTGCATTATTAAGAGGATAAATCTGGGAAAAATCTTACTAGGTAACATCTAATAAAAAGTAAAAAGGGAATAGACATATTAACATTAGACCAAGTAGAATTAATTGGATAAGCATTACTTAAAATGTTGAATTTAGAAATACCTATTTATGTATTCTAATCTTAAATGCCCCAATAAAATTGGGTCATTATAGATCAAGCTCATATTAATATAATTACAGGAAGGTTAAACAAAACCATCATTCTCATAAGAAATGTACATTTTTTTTTCATTAATATTAAAAAGAGAATAAGATTGGGAAGATGGCTTGTTAGTAAATTCTTGGTATGCAAGCATACCAAGCTTAATCCCGGGGATCCACATAGAACATCAGGATGGAGCAGCTCCCACCTGCAATCCTAAATCAACGAAGGCAGAGAGTGAGGCCTGGGGTCTCCTGGCCATCCAGTCTAGCCTTATCTATGAGCTCCAGGTTCAATGAGAGAGTATGTCAAAAATTAAGGTGAACAGTGCTTGAGGAAGACATTTGATGCTGACCTCCGACCTACACACACACAAAGAATATATTTAAATTTTTGAACATTTTTTTAAATAAACACATTATAGGAATCTTTACCCTATAAAACACAAAAACATAAAGTTGATAGTAGGTATATATGGACCATTTGAAATATTGGTTGTAAAGTATGTCAAAATCTTAATAAGTTTCAAAGAATTATTGTCCTAAAGACCATGCTGTTCAGCACAACGAAATAAAGTTAGAAGTTCTGACAGAAAGCTAAATTAAAATTCTCTAAATTGATAATTGAAGAAAGGTTATTCTTAAGGGATATTTGTGATGAAAACAAATCATCTCTGAGATCAATAACAATCAGGAAAAATAGTAAGCCAAATGTCACACATGCAAGTTTATGTGTGACAGAGCAGCAGAAACAATTAATTGGAATAAATTTAAATCAATATATATTTTACTAGAATTTTCAAAATGCACACATAATGAACAGAAAAGTTAGTTCAAAATATTGGCAAAAGAATCTAATTCAAATAAACCAAGAAGAAAGCAAGGAATCAAATTTTTGAAATAAAAAATATTACTTGATTGCTAAACAATACATTTTATAAATCAAGAAAGAGACATAAAAAAGAAAGAATGCATATGACTACAGTGTCTATTAAGACAAAAATTTACAAAAGAATAATAGAATTGCCAGGCGTGGCAGGCATTCCTTTAATTCCAGCAAGGGGAGGCAGAGGCCTGTGGATCTCTGTGAGATCAATGAAATAAAAAATATTACTTGATTGCTAAACAATACATTTTATAAATCAAGAAAGAGACATAAAAAAGAAAGAATGCATATGACTACAGTGTCTATTAAGACAAAAATTTACAAAAGAATAATAGAATTGCCAGGCGTGGCAGGCATTCCTTTAATTCCAGCAAGGGGAGGCAGAGGCCTGTGGATCTCTGTGAGATCAAGGGCAGCTGCAGGGAGACCTTGCTTCAAAGACCAAAAAAAAAGGGGGGGCTAGAGAGATTGCTCAGCGATTAAGAGCACTGGCTGCTTTTGCAGAAGACAGAGGTTTAAATCCCAGCACCCACTTGGTGGCTTACAACCTATGTGTAACACCAGTTCCAGAAGGTAACATCCTCTTCTATCCACTGACACTGCACACACCGGTGCACTTACATACATGCAGGCATACCAGACGTACACACAAAATAAAAATAAATAAAATTTTTTTTTTAAGAAAATAAAGCATATCAGGGGAAAGTGTGATAGAAAATGTCAAAACCAAGCATATTTCTCTCTAAAATTTAACATGAAATCTGAATGAGGAAGGAAGAGAAGACCCAGACGATTGTGCTCCACAGTTCAGAGTAGTTTGAACTTACTTCCTCTCTTCCTGTAATTTTCACGAACTGTAGAATATACTGCGACTGCAAAATCCTAATTTAAAGAGTTCCTGAGAGCAATTTGGGATCCATTCCTGAGCCACCAGAAACAAGATGTCCTTAACAACGTATACTCCGCAGTAGTCGTCATACACTGGCTGATATGCAAAGTCCTTCAGCTGTTCAGAAGAGACTCCATCTACTCCATCTAGCATCTTGCAAAATGGGTTCATTAGTAAATCAGGTTTCTGTGTCCCTAGTTCTCTCTCTGAAAGTAAGGAATCTACTTATGTTCTTGGGCATGTAATTTCTGCATTTCATTGGACTTGGGAAAATAATATAATGGCAGCCTAAGACACAAAATTCTCCAGAGAGGGGCTCGAGAGATGGCTCATGGGTTAAGAGAACTGGTTGTTCTTATAGAGGTCACAGGTTCAGCTCCCAGCATCCACATGGTAGCTAACAACTGTCTCTAATTCTATTTCCAGGGGATCCAAAGCCCTCTTCTGACCTCCGTGGGCACTGTGCAACACAGATGCACCTATATTCAGACACATAAAAGTAATAAAAAAAATTAAAGGAAACCAAAAATCTCCAGAGAATACAGTGGAGAAATACTCATTAAGTCATCTAATTAATTTTAGCCATGATAAGCTAGCAAAGATAATCCATGATGGAAAACTTAAGGTCTGATTAAGTCTTGAAGCTAGTTAAGCTACAAAAGCCTATATCTGCAGCCCTAAGGGGGCTAAGACATGAGGATCTTATTTTTAAGTCCATCCTGGACTACTTACTATGAGTTCCAGGTGAGCTTGTTATCTTGGGGTATATAATGAGACAACTTGTCTTAGAAAAGACAGAAATAGTGAAAGGGCTATCAATAAAGATGATAGATCTAGAGATATACAGAGAAACGCAGAAGCACTATCCAATAAGTTCTATAGATCAGGAACTAGTTGGCCTGTTTTAGAAAAATGAAAACTATGTTATTATACTACCAGTAAATTAATAAATTTCTATCACTATCTTACAGAATGAGGAAAAATTTTATTTTATTAGATTCCATAAACATATTTCATATTATTCAGAATATGAGAGGGAGAATTGTCCCAAGGAAGGTTGTTTAAAATTAGAGTTAGACGGAAGTAAGTTCAGCAGGGTGATTAAAAACACCAGAACAATGGATATTTTTGTGTCTGTATATTTTATTTAATTTTTGTGTATTTCATACACATCTCAATTATCTTTATACCATCGCCTCCATATGCATCTTCCCATAACCCCACCGCTGATTTCATACATTCTGTCATTTACATTAAGGGCTATCAGGTCGAGTTAGTGTTCCCAGATGTCCCTCAGTTTTTTTGCCGAGAATCTTTGCATCTGTATTCATTAAGGAGATGAATCTATAATTTTCTTTTTTGGCTATGTCTTTAACTGGTTTGGGTATTAAAATGATGCTGGTTTCACAGAAGGAGTTTTGGAGTTCTTCCTCTGTTTCTATCTTTTTCAATAATTTAAGAAGTGTTGGTTGAAGATCTTTAAATCGTTGGTAGAATTCTACTGTGGTTCCATCTGGGCCTGTGCTTTTTCAGTCGGGAGGTTTTGTATTACTGTTTAATTTGCATATTTGTTATGGGTCTGTTTAAGCTGTTGATCTCTTCTTGGTTTAGCTTTGGTGGTTCCCAAGAATTTAGTAATTCACCCATTTCTTTTAGGTTTTCAAATTTAACAGAGTATGTGATTTTTGGTTTTGGGGGCTTTTTGTTGTTTGTTTTGTTTTGTTTTTTGTCTTTTTGAGACAGGGTCTCCTTGTAGCCCCAGCTGTCCTGGAACTCACTATGTAGACCAGACTGGCTTTGAACTCAAAAAGATCTGCCTGCCTCTGCCTCCCAAGGGCTAGAATTTGGATATTCTTTCATTTCTTTTAGATTTTCAAATTTAATAGAGTATATATTTTTCCTGATTTTAAAATTTTTATTAGTATATATTAATTGTACAAAGTAATGTGTTTCATTATTACATTGCTATTCATGTTAATAAGAGTTTTCTAGAGGAACAGGACTGACAGAATTTGTGCATTACAAGGGAGATTTACTACACGACACGGGCTGTGTAGTCAGTTCTTGACTTTGCATGCTAGACTGGACAGGCTGAGAACCTCGGAGCCACTCAGTCTAAGCAGCTGGATGTCCAGTCTGCACTGAAGACCTAGAGGGTTCCTGGATAGCCACTGTCTGCAGTTCATACTGAAATGCTGAATTAGATTCTGATAGCAAGGACAAATGGCAGTGTAGAGACAACAGCGTGAATGCTCTCTCCAGCAAGGAGCTAAGCTGGGCAAGCAACACTGCTTTCTCCTCAGACAGCTGCCTACTCTGAGGAGGACACGTTCCCCTCAGTTAATGCTTCCTGGAAATGCCTTCACAGACATGTCTCAAATGCCCAAAAGCATGTCTCTTAATTGATTGCAGATTCAAGTTGACAACATTAACAAAGTGTATAAGTGATTTTGATCATAGTCACTGCCCATTCCCTTCCTCTGCTCCCTGCCCTCCTCCCACGGTTTCTCTTCCTCTTCCCTAATAGCTCCCTTCTATTTCCTGGTCTGCTTTGTTTTCTTACAGCCAAATGGCATTTCACTGTGCTATATATGTGTATACATCGTCCATCTTAAGAATGCACTCACTGGCTCTGCTCCAGCATACATTCATTCTCTACTGGATCTGTCTCATCACTTTCCCAGACACTGGAGCCAGATGACCATAGAGTCAAACCTTTGAAGCCATAAGCAATAACAACCCTTTTTTTAAAAAAAAGAAATCCATTCCTCAGCAGATGGACACTTCCATTGTTCCCCTGTCTTGGCTATTTTGAATACTGACCATAATGATCATAAGAGTGCTGGCATCTCTTTGGCATACTTACCTTTTTACTATGGCAAATAGGACTGCTGGGCCATATATGGTAGTTCTATCTTTATTTTTATGAGGAAACCATACTCTTTTTCCATAATGGTTGTACTAATTTATATTAGTGCCAATAGTATATAAGGATTCCCTTTTTTCGCATCCTCACCAACACTTTTTATTCTAAAAATTCAGTATCAGGATCTGAGGGTATAGCCCAGTAGCTGTACACTTGCCTGGCATGTGCAAGGCCCTGGGTTCAATCCTTATTAACAGACATGCACACACACACACACACACACACAGAGAGAGATTGAGAGAGAGAGAGAGAGAGAGAGAGAGAGATCAGTAGCATTTCCATATATGACATTCTGAAAAAGAAATTAAATGACAACTCCACTTATAATAGCCTAATAATAATAAAATATTTGGCAGTATGTTTGACCAATCATTTGCCTCTACAGAACTTACTACTAAAAACCATTTAATTAAAGATTATAAAAATAAATGGAAAGATATCTGTTGCATAGCAATTCCTCTGACTTGAAACATCACCTTCGGGATAGAGCTCATTGGGCCCGGAACTGTTTTGGGGGTTAAGAAAGCTGACAAGAAGCAGGCAGCGTGGGTCTCCTCTCTGTGTAACTACTTCACATGTGGTGTGACTAGCTGCTTGCATTCCTGCCTTGACTTCCTCTTAACCCTTTTCTTCACTCAGATGCTTTTGGTCAAGGTATTTTATCACAGCAACAGAAATGAAACTAAGTTACTGTCTCCATTCTGTATTCTTGGCATCGTTGTTAGGGCTTTAAACTGGAGATCATAAGGCTGTGTGAAGTAAGCCAGACTCAAGCTGGGTGTAGTGGCCAATGCCTTTAATCCTAGCACTTAGGAGGCAGAGGCAGGTGAGTTCGAGGCCAGCCTGGTCTACATAACAAGTTCTAGGCCAGCTGGGGCTACAGGGAGGCCCTGTTTCAAAAAGACTGAAAAACAAAAACGAAAAAAGCAAGATTCAGGAAGGAAGACATTATACATTTTCTTCTCTTATATATAACACAAAATAAGGTGTGGAACTATTTGGAGTCAGGAAAGGGATCAGTGGGAGGGAGTGGAAGGGAGGCAGGAAAGTGTAATGGGGGAGTGAATCTGAGCAAATTACATAATATACATGTATGAGACTAATTTCCATAATTTTCTATGATTAATATATGCTAATTAGAAAAAAGATCAGTCGACCTTAGATATAATCTTATTTCTTTGCTCCCTATTCTTTTATTCTCTCTCTAAAGATTTATTTTTAAGTATGTGTATGTCTCTGTGTGTGGATATGTGCACATGAGTGCAAGTACCCTCAGACGTGGAGGTACTGGGTCCCCAGAAACTGGAGTTACAGGAAATTATGAGCCACCTAATGTGGGCGCTAGAGACCAGCGTGGTCCTTTGCAAGAGCAGTATGTGCTTTTAACAACTGAGTTATCTCACTAGCCCTAAAAGTTTTGTTTGTTTTGAGACAGGGTCTCACTATGTATTCCTGGCTGACCTGGAACGTCAAACTCACATATCTGCTTGCCCCTGTCTCCAGAGTATTGGGATTAAAGCATGTGCCATGACTCCCAATGAAGCATAAATTTGTTTATTTATTGAGGCACCTAGAGTATATATTTTAAAAATATTTCTTTATAATGTTCTGTATCTTTTTGGTGTCTGTTGTGATGTTTTCATCTTTGATTTTGTTGTTTGGATTTGATCTTTCCTTGCTTTTGGTTAACTGGGCTAAGGGTTTGTCTATCTTACCTATCTTTTCAAAGAACCAGATTATAGAGTCATTGACTCTTTGTATTATTTTCTTTGTTTCAATTTCATTAATTTCTGCTCTAATTTTTGTTATTTCCTCTCATCCATTGGGCTGGGGTTTCATTTTTTCTTGCCTTTCCAGAGTCTTGAGTTGCAATGTTAGGTCATTTATTTGTGCTCTTTCTGATTTTTTTAATGTAGGCCTTTTGGCTATAAACTTCCCTCTTAGCACTGCTTTTAAAGTGTCCCAGAGGTTGTATTGTGTTGTATTGCCCTTTTAATTTAGTTTGAGAAATACTTTTATTTCTATCTTAATTTCTTTTTTGACCCATTCATCATTCAGCAGTATGTTGTTGTTTAATGTCGATGAGTTCATTTAGTTATGTAGTTACTTGAGCTTCTTTTGCTGTTAATTTTAAGCTTTATTTCTTTGTTGTATGATAAAATGCATGGAATTATTTGTATTTGTTGAGGTTTGTTTTGTGCCCCACTGTATGCTCAATTTTAAAGAAACTTTCATGGACTTCTGAATAGTAAGTGTATACTTTGGTACTTGGGTGAAATATTCTGTAGATATCTGTTAGGTCCATTTGATATATGGTATCATTTAATTCAGTTGTCTCTATGTTTATTTTTGTCCAGTTGACCCATCTATTGGAGACAAAGGGGTATTTAATTCAACTACTCTTACTGAGTCGGAGTTAATCTGTATCTTAAAGTCCTGTAGCACTGTTCTTATGCAATTGGGTGCACCAGAGTTTTATGCATATATATTCATGCTTGCCAAATCTTGATCAATTTTTTTTTTTATCAGCGTGAAGTGACCCTCTTTATCTCTTTTGATTAGCTTTAGTTTGATGTAGGTGACCAAGATTGCAGGACATGATAGGCCTGAACTTTTATGATCAGGCTGCAGCCTCTGCTAAAGGCAAAGCACTAAAAACAGTGTCTCATAGCCCTGTCATGTGAAGCACTGCAAAAACTAGCAGAAGGAAGCAGGCCAGGTTAAAAGTTCACAGTATCCTTTGTTCTAGGGAAAAAACACCATGACTTCCTTGATCTAGGAGGAAAAAAAAATACCTAATCAATAACACCAGGTATGTGTAATTGAAATTAAGACACCCTGGTTAATTGTTCTGACACATTCCCTTGTTTTGAACAAATGATCCTCTGCCCACACTAAAGGATTGAACAAATTGTGGGATATGCTACATGAGTACACTTTGTTTTTTGTTTGGTTGAACTTTACATGTATCCTGGAACTTGCACATACCCACTAACCTCTTTTTTGTATATGAATTACTGAACTGGAGAATAAAGTTGGCTTGCTGCAAAGAGACACAAGTCCCAGAGTTTGATCTTTGTGATGCTGGTAACTGGTATCACTGTCACGGAAGCAAGGTTCCCTCACAAGGCAAAGTGGGCCCCCACAGTCTAAAGTCTACTTTGTCAGGTATTAGAATTGCACCCCCTGCTTGTTTCTCAGTGCCATTTGCTTGGAATGCTGTTTTCCAACCCTTCACCCTCAGGTAGGGCCTGTCCTTGAAGGTGAGATGAGTTTCTTACAAACAAAAAAAAGATGGATTTTGTTTCTTAATCCATTCAACTAACCTCTATCTTTTGACTGGGGAGTTCAGGCCATTAATTATTAAAGTTATTATTGAAAGATTTGTGTTGGTTGCTATCATTTTAATTTGTTTTCATTCTTGGTCTATTTTTTGTTTCCACAGTTACACCTTCGTTTAGTTTCTATTGCCTCTTGGGTGTAGTTGTTCCTATCTTCAGTCCTTTATATTACCTTAAGTAGTCTCTGAAGGTCTGGTTTCCTGTACATGAATTCTTTCAGCCTATTTATGTTATGGAAAATACTTTTCCCCTTCAACTATAATGGGAGTTTTGCTGGGTAAAGTATTCTGGGGTGGTACCTGTGGTCATTTATAACTGGGAATACTTTGGTCCAGGCTCTTCTGGCTTTCAGAGTTTGCACTGAAAAGTCAGCTGTAATCCTAATGGGTTTTCCTTTATATGTGACTTGTTTCTCTTTTGCAGCTTTCAGAATTGTCTCTTTGTTCTGTACATTTAGTGTTCTGCTATGATATGCTGTGGGGAGTTTCTTTTCTGGTCCTATCTATTTGGTATTCTATGTGCTTCATGTACTTGAATGTGTGTGCCTTTCCTTAATTTGGGGAAATTTTCTTCTATAATCCTGTTAAAGATTTGGTCATTATTTTTTACCCAAGATTCTTCTCCTTACTCTATGCCTATGATGTGTGAATTTGTTTTTTTTTCATGGGGGTTTCAAATTTCCTACATAGTTCATTCTGGTTCTTTTTTTTTCCTACTCTTTGCTTGAGCAGTCCAGTTCTTCAATTTTATCATCCAATCTTGATATTCTGTTTTCCATTTCATTCACTCTATTGGTGAGTCTTTGTCCTGTTGTTTCAAATTGACTTACTGAGTTTTTCATATCCTTCTTCATTTCAGTTTATGTTTCTTCAATATTTCTATATCTTTTGTGAATTCAGTCAGAAGTTTGTTGCTGCCTTCTTTTAGTTCTTTGAGTTATTTATTTGTGCATTCTTTAAATTTGTTGAATTCTTTGATCATGTTATGACTGCATTTCAAATTCTGTGTCCTGGGTTATCTCTAAGGGGTTCTCATTGTAGAACTCATCTATAGCACTGGCAGTGTTTTGTTGGAACATATTAGTTTGGTTTTTCATATTACTACTTATTTTTGTTGTGGTTTTAGCATGTGGATTTCTTTTGTTGCTTATAATGCTGGTATGAAATTCAAGCCTGCCATTTTGAGTTGAAGTTTGAGTCTTTATTACTGATGTACCTTGGTTGCTTTCTGATGGGGTATGATAAGCTTATTGGTCAACGCTTCATGTTCTCACTTGATTTTACATTGGAGATACCTGATGGCTTCAGTCAGGCTACTCAGGAGCTCTCCAGGAGGGAGAAACAGCCCTGGTTCCTTCAGAGCACTAAGGATGCCTCAAATGGATAGTGCTAAGGTTCAAATAGAGGAGATGGGAGACAGAAGTGCTGGTTCCTACTAGTCAGTAGGGAGCCTAAGCACAGTTGGAGGGATTGCAGATGGTCCCAAAGTAGGGGGATCAAACTTGGAAAGCTACCCAGTGGAGGCATGACTCAGGCAAAAGTCAGGTGTTCTTAGGCAGTCTGGAAAAGTCTCTCAGTGGATATTTTTTTTAAAAGGTGGGAAAAATAACTTTTAATATACTTAACACAAAATAATAAGTATTTGAAGAGATAAATATACTCACCATGATTTGAATGGGCATATATAGCAAAACAACATAAATGAAGTTTATTAGAGAACTCACTAAACATAACTTATAAAAGAATATAATTGCTGCAGACAGGACAAATTTTATTTATTCTACAGAAAATATTTTTAGGGGAAACATTTTAAACATTCCCTCTTAAATCAAAAGCTACACAAAATTCTATCTTGTAATAGACATTACCTCTTTACAACCAAAATATAAAACAGACTCGAAGGAACTCATACAACATAAGAATTGAAAACAAAGTAAATAAACCTATATATAGAACAAGAAATCTGTAGATAGTTAGAAATAAGAGTTCAGATAGCTTCCTGAAAAATTAATAAATACAAATAGTGTAGATCTTCTAGTGTTTCTATACTATCAACTGTCAATTAAAGCAAAAATAAAAGAAAGCAGAAGAATCTGAGAACAAACCCAACACATGATTTTAAACGATACATGGAAATTTATAAAGTCAATTGAAAGGCATTTTGTAAAATACCAAGTAAATTGAAAATTATATTCATGGGTAGACTTTAATAAATATAAACATGGTCATCTTCCCTTAATTGCTGCATACATTCAATATAGTTTATCAACCTTGTTGCAGGTTGTACGTTCATGGGAATGTAACTTTAAAAGGTAATTTTAGGGACTGGAGACATGGCTGTGCTTTTCCAGAGTTCCTGGGTTTGGTTACCAGCACCCGCATGATGACTAACAACTGTCTGTACTTCTAGTTCATTGGATCCAATGCCCTCTTCTGACCTTCATATGCACTGAACACATGGGTGTGCTTACATACATGCCGTTGAAACATTTATACACATAAAATTTTTAAAAATTAATAAATAAAATGTTAAAGTTAATTTGAATATTTTTTTGTGGAAGTATAGAGGAGGAAGGGGCTTTTCATAGCCATAGAGTTGAGGCAGAACTTTTCCTACATGATTTTAAAAGTTGGTATACAATATCATAAGTGAAATTGCAGAATTAAGTTAGAGTTTAAAAAACACACTCAAGTGCAGCTCACAAGAGAGGTCTAAAACCAACCAATGGTTGTTGCCTCCTCTGTGTCTAGTTGTTAGAAGTGTGTCTGACACATAACAAACAATCAGCAAATTATTTCCTGAATGGACTTCTCAAGATTGATGCACTACTGCTACTGGGTGAAGATGCAATTACTCCATGAATTATTCTGGGGTGATTAGTTATCCCATGTAAAGCTGCCCATACCATATGTTATGTAGAAATGAATCCAAGATTTCTTGGATATTTAAAATTGAACAGCAAATGTCAAAATTCTAGAACTAAAATATGGGAAAGTATACAAAAGACCTTAAAGGAATGTTTAAACATGATACCAAAATGCAAAAAAAAAAAAAAGCTTAAAGCAGACATTTGAACATACTTAAATCAAGAAATGTTATTCATCAGAAAGCACTAGATGACATGTTAACAAAGCTAAAAACTAGTAAAAATATTTGAAACAAGCAATGGGAAAACCAGTTATAATGGAACACGTAAAGAACTCTTACTAACCTACAAAAATTGATACAAAAATGGGAAATTTACGTTACCAGGCAATATAAAATGTGAACAGTAAATAAATATATGAAGCAAGTTTACTCTTCTTACTAAACAGTGTTTTATATTAAAATAATTCACTATGTTATTTGTGCCTGACAGATTGCCATAATTTATGATGGAAAATAAAAATCAGAGATATAAAATAATATTATCTTAAAAAAAAACTATTATCTTTTAACTCTTTTACTTATGAGCATTCTGTCTGCAACCCAGCAATTCTGCCTCCAGGTGTACATTATGGATGTCTTTTACACATGTATAGCATAAAAGCTGTACAAGAATACTCATAACCTTGTTACTCTTTAATTTTTAATTAATTTGCCTTTGGAGACAACATTAGGTTACATAGCTTTTTGTTGTTGTTGCTGTTGTTGTTGGTTTGAGACAGGGTCTCTCTGTAGCCCCAACTGACCTGGAACTCATTACGTGGAACAGGGTGAGTTCAGTCCCATTTCTTACTATTTCCCGGAGTGCTGGAATTAAAGGCATGTGCCAGCATGCCTGGCTTAGCTATGTAGTTCTTAAACTCAAGATCCTCCTCCCTCTTCCCTTATGGTGGAATTGTGGGGATGCACCACCAGAATTGATTACCTGTTACCCTTTAGAGTGATATAAAATGTCTCAAATGTCTATTAATAGAAGGCATTAGAAAGGGTAGACTAATCACAAAACTCACTTCTATCTTACTAAGGTATTAAAAAAGCTACAGCTTTATGCAGCTGTACAAATTAAAATATGAATAAAATGTCATAAAATCACTTTTCAAATAAGAAGAAATGGTAAATATAAATTCTGGAAGACAGAGGATGGAACTGGGGAGACACATTCTTTTGAGGCCTCTCCATTAATGGTGCTCTATGTCAAACAGATTGAAGAGATAACTGTAGGTGTCCTTTTTATTATACTTTAAATTTTTTCTGTATGAAATGTTACATAATAATTAAAGCTGTTTTGACATATTCAATTCTATACGCAAGGACAAAAATGTTGTAATTTTATGGAGAACAAATTCTTAGCTAATACTCAATGACATATGATGCCATTATATTCTTCTTAGTTCCCTCCCAAATTTGTTATAAAATTGTTCCTTTGTTCATATTAAAAGGTAGTCATTCAATTTGCTAGTCAAATCAGTAAAAATTTAAAATATATAAAGATAACGACACAATGTATTAGAGTCTTGTTTTGAGCAGACCTGTATGCTTTTTCTGTAGTTCCACTGCAGGAGCAGATTACAAATGAAGCACTTCAAAATGTTACATTTGGGCCTCTGGGACAGTATAATTATTTACTCTGAAAAGGTGATTTAAAGAACTTAATTCTAATTCTGATGCAAGGAGGAAATGAATATCAATATTGTTTTATTTCAAAAGCATAAATTCAAATTTTTATAATGGAAAACTGGGCAATATGAAAATTTAACCATTATAGAAAGATTAGGAACCTTATATGCCTGAGTGTTTTTATAACTCTTATTTTTCATTCATAGAGATCTACAGGTCTTTTAAATGGACTCATTTTCACTCTTCTAAATTCATGTGCTTAATAAATACTTATTAAGCCCATGTTGAGATAAATTACATTTTTTCAAATGTATTTTTGATTGAGAATTTCATAGATGCACATAATGTGTTTTGATCAAGTCCATAATCCATTCCTCCAGTCACATTCCTCTCCCAAGCCCTCCATCACCATTTCATCCCAACTGCATTTTTTAGGCCTCTCCTCAATGCTGCCAGTATGTATTTGAGTGTAGGGCCATCTACAGAGCATAGTTAGCCTCTCAGGGCAATATCTTTGAAGAAAATAGGCTCCCCCTCTCACTGCAGCCATGAGTTCCCAACAGTTCCTCCGCCAGGGGTGGAATTCCATGACCCTCTCCCCACTCCATGCTGGGCTGTTTGTCTTGATCTTGTGCATGTCTTAGGTATGCTTTCACAACCACCGTGAGTTCATGTGTACAATTTCCCTGTTGTGTCCTGACATCATAGAAATGCAAGTTAAAATTATTTTGAAAATTCATCTTATCTGGTCAGAATGGCTCAGATTTTAAAACATGACAACAGGGACTGGAGAGATGGCTCAGTAGTTAAGAGCACTGGCTGTTCTTGCAGGAGGCCTGGGTTCTAATCCCAGCAACCATATGGTAGCTAACAACAGTCCATGACTCCAATTCCAAGGGATCCAATGCCCTATTCTAATCTCTGCAGGCACTAAATGACACAGTGGGTGCACTTGCATACATACAGGCAATACACTCATATACATAAAGTAAAAATAATGAATTTAAGAAATAAATACTAGTGTCAATGTGTAGAAAGAGGTACATTATTCACTGTTGGTGGCCGTACAAACTGGTGTAGCCATCAGGAAATCAGTGTGGCGGTTCCTCAAAATCTAAAAACAGATCTACTATATGATTCAGCAGTATCACTCTTGAGCATAAACCCAAAGGATTCTATATCCTACGAGAGAGATACCTGCCCATTCACATTCACTTTTGCTCCATTCACAACAGCTAGGAAATGGAAATAACCTACTTATCCATCAGTTAATGACTGTATACTTGTGGTGTGCATGTACAATGGACTATTATTCAGCTGTTTAGAAAAAGAAATTCTGAAATGTGCAGATAAGTTGATAGAGCTGAAAATAATCATTCTGAGTGAGGAAACCCTGACCCAGAAATACAAACATTGCATATTCTCTCTTACATGTGGATGCTAATTTTGAATCTTTGGATACGGGCTTTTAAATTTGAGTAACTATGAAGTTCAGGAAAATTGTAAGGTACCATGGGGGGGGGGCTTTCAAAAGTGCAGGTAGTTTGAAGATAAAATAGGTAATAACACAGCAGGAGGGTTTGGGGGTTGGGGTGGGAAGGCATGGTAGAGAAAGGAGTATGTGGAGGGGTACCTGACGTTCAACACCTCTGAGAAAGCCATGTGGAAATCTACTACTGTAGAAGCTTCCTAATATATATACATATACATATATAAAAAATTTAAATGGAGTTGCCCTATAAATGTGATACAATGCCCCTCCTAGACAACATAGACTATGAAATGAAAGGCTCAGTGCCAGGAATAGGCTGCCTTTTGGGAATTATTTATTAGTGAGGTCAATGGGTCCCCAAACATTACAGGTCATTGCCATTAATCTTGTTTATCCTCCAATGGAGGATGGCTAAACCCATTCTGAAGACACCACATACTTGATGCATGTAACATGGAAAAATCAACCTAGGACCTTCTTGGAAGCTTCATTTCTACTGGCTAGTTTTCAAAATACTGGAAGATGCTGTGCACTGTATTTAGTGGGGGTGCAGAGGGAGACAGTATTAATGTTATCCAGCTGTACATCTTCAAAGCTACAATAATGACCAGCTTGTCAGGGTATGCCTACGGGTACAACAGTAGCACAGATACTATGGAAGTAAACATTCACTGTTATTGGGGCCAAGAACTTGTGGGTGATAGGTCATAGATCCCAGGGGAGACTTACTGTCATTCTGGCAGATGGGCTAACAATAAACCAAATCTTTATGACTTATTATACCTATAGAAGATTGCATCTCTTAATCCTCATCAGAGAAGCTTCTTTTTGCAGTAGTTGATTATTAACACAGAGATCCACAAATGGTTAACTGGAAGAGGAAATGAGACTACGGAGTTCTCAGCACTAAATGGGACATCTACATCACACCGACTCTTCCGTAGACTCAGGTGGCATTGTACAAGAGGGGAGGAAAGACTTAAGAACCAGAAGGAAAGGATGACTGAATCACAGTTTTAATAATGTGTTGCTTAAAAAGGTCTTGAACTTTTTCCATGGTGCTGGGATGTGATGTGTGTACTTTTGAGCTTTGTATTATCACAACTAACCTGTTACTCTAATGCACAGTATGATTGTCCTCCTTCACTACTGGAAAAGAAGCACGGTGTATCTGATCTCAGAAATGGCTACATTTTCTAAACAAATACCAAAAGCAATTCCATAATGATTCTACTCCCTGAAAATTTAGACAGAAAGAGGAAACGATTACCACTGCTTTCTAGGATTTGGGCAAGCAAGTGATATAAACTTGTGGAGCTAGACAATAGGGAGTTTTTAGGGGGAACTGTTGCTTCAACTTTAAGTGGAATGATTAGCAGGAAGATAACATCCAGCTCAAAAATGCCATCCTCCTGACCACTTAGGAGACCCTGGGAGGTTGTGAAAGCTGTAAGTGTGAAAGAGAGTTCCCAAGAAGAGAAATAAAATTGAGAAGAGACACAAGGAGAATTGCACTCACAGCAGATGTTGAGACAGTTTGAAAGGCTGTCCCCTTATTTCTTCCCACAGAAAGTTTGATGTATGAGGTGTTCAGTAAATTCAGGCACTTATACATTTAGCAACCAGATGCTCTCTGGACTACATTTTAAGCGAGTGGAAATAATAAGGAAGAATTGCTATTTAGTTGCTATTGTTTTACCTTTTAAAATATATTCATCATATCTTCATTTCTAAAATTGTTTCATATGTCTTTATTACATAAATAAGGGGATTTTCAATGAATATGATGACTCCTCAGAAATTATGTGTTCCCAACTATGAAAGAATACAATCATGTGAAAGAAAATTGTACCTCAGTACACATTTTAAAATGACTGATTTTAGTTTAGCATAGTTATTCATAACTAAAAATAATACTACAAAAATATAAATTGTATATTTAGCAATATTTGTTTGTGTACCGAGTGTATTGCTGAATATTGTGGTGAGAAATTTATGGCCAGACTATGAATTGCAATAAGATCACATAAATGGAAGATTGCTTATCTATTGCTGTGATTGTGGTAGATCCAAATTGTTCCATAACAATGTAGCCAAAGCATCTGTTCTGAAACATAATACCCCAAATGTCCTCCTTGAACATTATAACAGTCTGGTCATGTAAACTTAAATTTAGATGTTTTTAATATATCAGTTTTATTAAAAAATAGTTTGATTTAGAGAAATGAACATAGTATCAGTAAAGTTAATCTTTTTGTATCACTATAAAATTTGATTTTTCTTACTGAAAAAAATATATATTCGTGGCTTTCATTCTTGGTTTTTAATACTATGAAATAGTATAATGTGGTGTAATGAAAGTTGGAATCATAGTCAAATAATAAGAAATCATGGGTAGAATAAAATATTAATAGGAAGTAGATGGATTGAGCTAGACTTTGCATCTTCCTTAAAAAGATTTCTAAAATCTGCTGTATTTTAGAAAAGTCTTTGATTGAAGCATTCAGAATTACAAAGGACACATTTTTAGTAACCTTGTTCTATAATAAGACAAGGGCAAGGATATACTTGATAAAAAATAAAGGGCAATAAATTCAGCACAAATTGGGGTAAATAATGCCTTATGATTGTCTATAGTCAACCTCTGAAATTCATCGACCAAAGAGGTCACTGAGTCAAATGCCATGGCTGAATTTAAAAAACAGCTGGATAATTTTATGGCCACCGATAGCTTGGGAGCTTTGCACAGCAAGCAGAGATATTAAGGGTAATCAAATCTCTTGTTTCAGGATGGAAGTTACCAATGGCAACTTCTCCGCATCCATGTCTGACTTTTGTCATCTCATGTTCCTCATAAACACCCCCTTCAGGCAGCTGCTATGATGGACACCAGCCCAGCACTTTGTTGCTGATATTAATAGATGCCTGTATGCTCTTTGACCTTCGTCTGAAAGGTGAACTCCTTTAACATTAGAAGCAGAGGAAACGGATTTGGTGTTTAGCATGTTCCACAACGATTAACAAGATAAATGTCATAGATGGCTGTCTTTGAACACCATTCTCACAATTCCCAAATTTATGGACATTATTAGTCACTGAATTTTGCAACATATGGGGATATGGCTGTTTTTTTGTTTTTAGCGTTATGTAAATCGGCATTAGTGGGCTTGCCATACCCTCGACAGCTCATTCTAAATATGTCATGTTTTTAAGAGAAATACCATTGATTTTTAAACTGTGTTCCACTTTAAAAATAGCCTCAACTGGATTATGCTACATCTAATCACTAATCAGAGTCGCATACTACATCTGTATTTTTGAGATTGACATTAACATTATTTTTGTTTTCTCCAAATAAAATTTTGACGGAGGCCAAATATAAAGCTACTTGTAACTTTTAAATTCAAGATAGCTATTATTCACTTGTATAATTATATGGGTGCACATATATTATACACAGACTTCCATATTTTTCTTTAATAACAAGCAGTGTATTATGAATAATGTTTTATGAAATTTAAAATTAAGAAGATCTTATTTAATGTGAACATATTATATTTTAGCGTTTCTGCTTTTGCATTTAGGTTGGTTGCAATTCTTCACTAATTTTTTCTTTTTGCTTTTGTTTGAGGAAATTTATGCTTGAGCAAAACCGTATTTGCATCACTTCCATCTCCCTCTAACTCTCCCATAGCTCTACAAATCACACCCTCCAAGTTCATGACCTCTTTCTCCATAGTGATTTCTACTACATATGATATTTATCAATATATGTTTTAACTGTGACTAGTAACAAATAGGGGAAATCTTAGTAATAGTTTTTTGCATCTTTGATTAATTCCATTTAAATTTTTCATAAAATCATTGGAATTTTAATTTTTTGAAGCTTTTGAGAATCATTTTACAGTTAAAATATGATCAATATATGAATTTGCCAAACTAAAGAAGTCACTGCTTATCAATACTGGAACCTCAATAGTCCAAATTCCATAATTATAAGAGCAGACTGGCTAAATGAACACAGAAGCAAGACTTGAAGTCTAGCTGCCTCTAAAAACTCACTTTACCAGAAAAGACACACATAGACTGGGAGTAAAAGATGAAGAATGTTCTGTCAAACAGACTCAAAGTAAAATACAAAAAGGCACAGGAACGATTAGCTTGAGGTCGTCCCCTAATGCATCTGTTTGTTCCTTCAGTGCTTGGAGCCATCTTTGCTCTTCACCCATTTTCCATGTTTTGTCTGACTGTGATATCTCATAAGCCTTACAGAATATCTCCTAATTATAATTTTTCTCTGGAAATTTGGATCATTCTAATGTTTTGCTAATGAAATTATAAAGTATGTATTTTTTTAAATATTTTATTTTATTTTTATTTTATGTGTACGAGGGTATTGCCTGCATGTGTGTGAGAGCACCTGCATCATGCAGTGCCACAGAAGTTAGATGAGGGCATCAGATCCCCTGGTACTGGAGTTAAGAACAATTCTTAGCTACCATGTGGGTGTTGGGAATGGAACCAGGTCCTCTGCAAGAGCAGTCAGTGCTCTTAACCACTGAGCCATCTCTGCAGCTCCATATTTATGTATTTTAAGTAATGAATAAATACATGTAAATTTTTATTTTAATTTCTCATGGAATTTTATCTTGGTAATTTGAACTGTACACATGAAGATACCTCTTCATTTATTTTATTTTATAGAACTTAGTAAATTTTATAATTATATCACACTATTTCTGATAAACACTACTAGTTTATAGCTTTGCATTATTATTATTATTATTATTTATTCCCTAATATAATGACAGTAAAACAAAACCCCTTATTTTAGTATATCTTTAAATAATCATAAGCTATTGATAGCTGGATGATTTTTTGCTGTTTCTTATTAATTTAATTGATAGACTATGCTAGCATTTAAATAGATGGGTCAATAAGAGGATGAGGTATATTATTTACTTTAGTTTTTGAAGGAGTTTAAATTTATAGCGAAATTAATGAATGGAAAATGTAAACTTTTCTCATATATTCTATCTCTAAAATTGTCATTTCCCTATATTACCAACTTTCTACAGAAGAGTTTTATATTTACAATAATTAATGAACTTACATCAATATAATGTTTTTACCATTACACTAAGTCCACAACTAACGTTGGGGTTTCTTCCTGATATTGTTCAAATTTATAGCGAAATTAATGAATGGAAAATGTAAACTTTTCTCATATATTCTATCTCTAAAATTGTCATTTCCCTATATTACCAACTTTCTACAGAAGAGTTTTATATTTACAATAATTAATGAACTTACATCAATATAATGTTTTTACCATTACACTAAGTCCACAACTAACGTTGGGGTTTCTTCCTGATATTGTTCATTCTGTGGGTTTTGAAAAATATGTAATGAGACATCCACAATATAGTATCACAGGGAATCACTTTTCCTCTGTAAAAATTGTCTGTTCAATCTTTTCAATCATCCCATTTCCCAATCACCTGACAACCTGCTTTTATATTTTTAAATTAAACATAGTAATTGTACAAGTCTATGAGGCATAGTATAATAATGTAATAGTTACATTTAATGTATAAATAGCAAGTCAAAGTAATTGTCATTTTTGTGTCATACATATTTCATTTATAGGTGTTGAGATACTTTTGATTATTCTGATTACTTTGAAGCATATCATAAATAGTTTTAGGTTACCTTACTGCACTATAGGACCAAAAGTATTTCCTCTTATCTGATGGTATTTTGATATCTGTCATCTCATGTCTTTTCTTTCTCCTTCTCTTACCTTTACTGTACATTTCTTAGTCTCTAGTGACCAGTATTCCATTCTCTTGTATTAAATTGGTTTGTTCCTTAATTATTATATTTAACACAATGACCTCCAGTCCTATATGCATTGTTTAAAATGAAGGAGTTTCATTTCTTTTTAATACTGAATAATATTCCACTGTATATTTGCATCACAACTTTATTCAGTCATCAGACAGAGGAAACTTTGTTTGATTAAATGTTTTATAAATTGTGAATAATATTGTAATAAATGAGTAAAAGTATTTATTTGATATAGCTAATCTCACTACCAAGTAGTGGGATTATTAAATTTCATGTTTTTAAAAAAATATTTTTATTAATTCATAGATAATTTCATATCATGTATTTTCATCATATTTACACCCTCCTATCTTCTCTCAGATTTACTTCTTCCTCCCTACTCACCCAATTTTGTGTCCTTTTCTTTTCTTAAAAGCCTAGCAAGTCCAATTCCTGTTTTCCCATATGCTCTTGGTGTGGAGCCATTCCCTGGAGCTTGGTTCACCTACCTGGGGTCACACTCAAAGAAAACTGACTCTTCCTTTCCCAGAAGCCATCAATTGTCAATATCTTCTCATCTAAAGATGGGACTTCATGCCACTTCCCCACTCATGCTGAGATTTTTTCTGGATTGAGTTTGTATGAGTCTTGTGCATGATATCACAACGGCCCTGTGGTGTCTGGAAAACACCATTTCATTGTAGTCATCCACTGCCTCTGGTTCTTACAATCTTTCTTCTTGCCTCTTCCACTATAATACCTGAGACTTGGGAGGAAGAGGGTGATGAACTCTCTGAAGTCTTATTCTCTACAGGTTGTCCAGTTGTGGGTCTTTGGGTTAATTGGCATGTACTAATAAAAGAAGCTTTTCTGAAGAGGGTTGAAAATGCACACTAATCTATGATTATAATGGTAAGTCATAAGGAGTCAGTTTAATGATATGCCCATTTAGCAGAATAATAGGCCTATGACCTACAGAGTCACAGCTTCCTGCCCCTAATAATGGTGCTACCTTTGGGTTCCAACTTGTAGAGTATGCCTTAAATCCAATCAGAAAGTGGTTGGTTACTCCACGATGTTCATGCCACAATTGCACCCATGAGTATATCCTGCCTAGCTAGCTTGCAGGGTTCACAGCTGGGTAAGATTGGTGAATATTTTTTTTTTTTTTTGCCTCTTGCAGATTAGCAACTTTTAGTATTAGGAAGGCTAACCAGTAGGAATAAAGCTTCTAGATCAGTACCAGCTTTATTTCTCCATGCTCTGTGACTCGAGTGTGTAATGTTTTCAGCAGTAGGGTCTTACTGTCAAGGTCTGGAGGGTAACCAAGAGCAATGACAATAGCCTGGAATGTTTGAGGGTCTATGGGACCTCAGCTCAAAAAGAGGTAATCTATTCCTATCACTGGGCTTTTTATTTGCTAGACTGTGGTGTCTAGCAGAGGCAATGTCCTTCTGTTATAGGGTAGCTTTATTTAAACTTTTAAATATATGTGTATATATTTGGTAGTTTTCAACATTTTCATAAATTTCCATATTGTGATTCATGGTGCTGCTCTAATTCACATTTCCACTAGTGTATATAAGAGCTACATTTTCTTCTTTTCTCACATATGTATTTAATACTATATATTTTCCTCTAATTACTACTTTGGTTGTAGTACAGATTTGGTGCTTATCTTTATTTTAGTTTTTTTAATTTTATTTATTATTTTTATATTGTGTGTATGAGTGTATTGCCTATATGTATGTAAGTGCGCCCATGTCGTGCAATACCTGCAGAGATCAGAAGAGGGCGTTGGACCCCCTTGTAGTTACTAACAGTTGTTAGCATCCATGTGGGTGCTGGCAACTGAACCTGGGTCCTCTATAAGAGTAAACAGTGCTCTTAACCCCTGAATCATTTTTCCACTCCCTATTTTTATTTTCATTTATTTCAAAATTTTTAATTATCTTGAAATTTATTTTATGTATACACTATTTAATTTCCAAAATTTAGGAATTTTCCAGATATCTTAATTGTATTAATCTGTATTTCTAATTTCATTATAATTTTCTAGCGCATTCTATGTAAATTTC